>NC_137521.1:5585000-5607500 GCF_041902795.1 Electrophorus electricus | reverse complement strand
CTCTCTCTCTGTTTCTCTCTCTCTCTCTTTCTCTCTCTCTCTCTCTCTTCTCTCTCTCTCTCTCTCTCTCTCTCTCTCTCTCCATCTTGTCCTGTGTTCTCTCTGGTACCTGTCTCAGCTCTGATTGCCCCACTCTAATGCATCCCTTTCTCTCTCTCTCTCTCTCTCTATTTCTTTCTCTCTTTCTCTCTCTCTCTCTCTCTGTCTCTCTCTCTCGCTCTCTCTCCATCCAGTCCTGCATCCTCTCTGTACATGTCTCAGCTCTGATTGCCCTACTCTTAACGCATCCCCCTCTCTCTCTCTCTCTCTCTCTCTCTCTCTCTCTCTCTCTCTCTCTCTCTCTCTCTCTCTCTCTTCATCTGTCTCGTTCTCATATTAGGCACCGAGCCACGGGTGTGGAAGGGCTCGGACAGCCGCTCCTCGCTTTTCAGCTGCACAAAAAAGGAAGAAAGAAAAACATCAGCTCTCAGTAGAGGGAAAGGATAGGACATGAGAGGAAAATGAGAAATAATACAGATCAGAGAGTGAAGAGAGAGGGGGAGAGAGAGGAGCACAGCAGCAGGGTGGAGCAGCGATAGCTATGAAGATGATGCAGAGAGAGGGGGGGAGAGGGGGGGAGCAGGAGAGGGGAGAGAGAGAGAGAGAGAGGGGAGAGAGAAAGAGGGAGAGGGGAGAGAGAGAGAGAGGGGAGAGAGAGATAGAGAGGGGAGAGAGGGAGAGAGAGGGGAGAGAGGGAGAGAGAGAGAGAGAAAGGGGAGAGGGGAGAGAGAGAGGGGGGAGAGAGAGAAAGAGGGAGAGGGGAGAGAGAGGGGAGAGAGGGAGAGAGAGAGAGAGAAAGGGGGAGAGAGAGAGAGAGGGGGAGAGAGAGAGGGAGAGAGAGAGAAAGAGGGAGAGGGGAGAGAGAGGGGGAGAGAGAGAGAGGGGGGAGAGAGGGAGAGAGAGAGAAAGAGGGAGAGGGGAGAGAGAGAGAGAGGGAGGGAGAGAAAGAGGGGGAGGGGAGAGAGAGAGGGAGAGAAAGAGGGAGAGAGAGAGAGGAGAGAGGAGAGAGAGGGGGGAGAGAGGGAGAGAGAGAGGGGAGAGAGAGAGAGAGGGAGAGAGAGAGAGAAAGGGGGAGAGAGAGAGAGAGAGGGGGAGAGAGAGGGAGAGAGAGAGAGAGAGAGAGAGAAAGAGGGAGAGGGGAGAGAGAGGGGGAGAGAGAGAGAGGGGGGGAGAGAGGGAGAGAGAGAGAAAGAGGGAGAGGGGAGAGAGAGAGAGAGGGAGGGAGAGAAAGAGGGGGAGGGGAGAGAGAGAGGGAGAGAAAGAGGGAGAGAGAGAGAGGGAGAGAAAGAGGGAGAGAGAGAGAGAGGGAGAGAAAGAGGGAGAGAGAGAGAGAGGGAGAGAGAGAGGGAGGGAGAGAAAGAGGGGGAGGGGGGAGAGAGAGAGAGAGAGAGAGAGAGAGAGAGAGAGGGAGAGAAAGAGGGAGAGAGAGAGAGAGAGGGAGAGAGAACCTGGCTTTTACCTGGTCATGCGTGAAGTGGAGCCTCTCAACAGTTAGCATTATTTTGACTCCATGTAGTTTGCTGAGTGGCAGAGCATGAGAGACTATAAGCCTGTATCTCCCACTCACAAACAGTCCTCGCAAGTCCTCTGTTCTGTGTAAACATGCACAAGACCTAAACAAAAATAGTTTTTTAAAAATAGATTTGAATTAACTGCAATTATGCCATTTCATAGTGTGCATTAAAAGGAAAAATCATGCAGTAAGTCCTGTTAGTGAAAGTTGGTGTTGAACTGTCCATTGTTCGCATGCACTCGCATCTGGTAAAGTGGCGGTTAGACTTTCCTCCGCGATCTGTGTGTGGAGATCTGTGCATTACACCCACCACCACGTACATGCATAACTAATCACTTACAACTAATCATTAATTAAGGTGTGGACATCTATTGATCAGCCTGTCAATCTATCTATCTATACATCTCTCTCTCTCTCTCTATATATATAGTAAAACACTATATAGTACTAAACATATGGGTGACTGGTTTAGGAACAGTGAACACACAAAATGTCTCTGTAATGAGAATGCACCCACCTCACCTTTTTTCCTTTCTAGCCTTAGAATTGAATTAGTGTTTCTATGACAACCACGGCCTCCAATTCCCTCCCTGTTGCCGCTCTCTAATGTAAATGTCTTGCATTTTCTCCTCGTCCCTTTTTTTTGCTCATTTATTTGTACTCTGTTGTACAAAAGCAGCTCTGGTGTTCGTAAGCTTGCTTGAACCCCTTCAGAATACTAAAAGGGTGGCAGGAAGGCCTGGGGCAACAGCAGGGGGGGTGTGGGGGGTGTGGGAGAGGGAGGGAAAGAGAGAGGGAGGGAGGGAGAGAGGGAGGGAGGGAGAGAGAGGGAGAGAGAGAGAAGGAGGGAGGGAGAGAAGGAGAGGGAGAGAGAGAGGGAGGGAGAGAGAGGGGGAGGGAGGGAGGGAGGGAGAGAGAGAGGGGGAGGGAGGGAGGGAGGGAGAGAGAGAGAGGGAGAGAGAGAGGGAGGGAGAGAGAGAGGGGGAGGGAGGGAGAGAGAGAGAGAGGGAGGGAGGGAGGGAGAGAGACTAAAGGCAAGGGGTCTTGTCAGAGAGTGGTGGTTCCGAAGAAGCAGACCGACACTGACATTTGGCATAATGCGAGGCCGAGCGAGCGACAGAGACGCGGGACCGCGTGGCCCCTTCCTCCCCGCCAACCCTCAGCCCCGAGCGGCAGACGAGCGGAAGTTCGGCGGAGTGCCGCGGAGGAGCAATCTGCCGTTTCTTCCCTCACGCGCCCGCTGGTGAGACCGCCGGGGAGCGGATTCTGCAGCCGCTTGACGGCGAACTTTGACCTCCAGAACGACTACGAAGTGCTGTGGGAAACAAAGGCCGCAATATCATGCTGATGCAACAGCCTGTTGCCATGTGTAGGCTGTGGTTACGCAGACGTCTTTAGTCTGGATTTCCGGACAGGAGCCCAGAAAGTCCTGGCCGGTCCGAGTTCTTCCCTCTGACGAGAGTTTTGCTGCTCTTAGATCAGAGGAGATCCCATTTTCATAACAGTGAGTCTCTCATTCCACCACAGTCAGGCTCATCAATAATGCACTCTCCTCATTTCAAATGTCACCATTTCACCACTTCTTAGCGGTCAGAGAGTCTTTTGTTATGAAAAAAAAAAACCCCACAGCCTGCTTGACACCGGCACAGCACTCGGCGAGTTACGAGAGAACATCTAATAGTGAACGCCTTGTTTCTGCTTCATTACAGTGAGACTAAATGCCAGAAACCGTGTTATGATAACAGTACCAGCATCGGCCTTGTTATCCGACGCTGCCTCCCAAAAACATCTTCCTCTCCCACTCGCTGTTAGTGCAGATGTGAAGGCCAGCTCTGCCTAAGGTGGTTCACTTTCCCTGCTCTGCTGGCTGCATCGTAGATTGGCTCGTTCTGGCTTGTTTGGAGAGTTTTTGAAGAAGGTAACACAGCTAGACAGGAAGCAGAAAACTCTCACAAGTCTAACCCCCCCCCCCCAACCAAACACCACTTGGAGACCACTTGCGCACGGAGACACCGAAATGTTAGCTGCTCTTTATTTAGCGCATTGGTGTCTCAAATCACAGAAGTCCTCGGCAGAAGGCTAGCCCTCACAAACGCATCGTTTCACGCGCAGCTTTTGGGAAGATCCAGCCGCCAAATTGGATCACGGGCCCTTTTAAATTGGAATCAGTGTTGGGGTATCAAAGAGATTGGAAAGCTGACAGGAAGCAGAATTAAGGCATTAAGCCTAGCATCTGTCCACGCAGGGGCCGCGAGGCAGTGGAAGAGTGCACAACTGTCCTTGAATTGGCAGAGCGAGACAGACCAAGTGAGAGAGGCCGGGGTCAGGCCGGGGTCAGGCCGTGGCACGCCGGCTGCTCGAGGAGATCGCGTCTGTTCTTCTGAGCGCCTAATGTGCTTGCACACGTATTTGCACACTTGCGTGTGACCACCTAACGCAGGCCACTGGTGGCATCTGGTAAGCACACTTTCAGTGTAGTCTCAAGCCCCAGGGCTTACCATTACACCTTTAATATGGCTGCTGTCATCATATCGTGCAGTGCATAAATATATAACAGTCATGGATATGCATAATGTGAAGGTTGCAGGGACCATAGCTTGCATCACCAACCCTGCTTAAAAAGGCTGAGCCTTTCATCAGAGTTGCCTTTTCACTCGGTACAGATGGGAGCAGACCTCCAACGGCGGACAGTCCAGAGTCCTCCTCTGTGCCGGGACAGGGAAACATCAGCGTTCCAAGTGTTCGGGAAGATCCTGACTCATCTATACTGGAATCAGCCAAAGCCGTC
The DNA here is from genome assembly GCF_041902795.1 of Electrophorus electricus. Classification (NCBI taxonomy): domain Eukaryota; kingdom Metazoa; phylum Chordata; class Actinopteri; order Gymnotiformes; family Gymnotidae; genus Electrophorus; species Electrophorus electricus. The sequence goes on along the minus strand of NC_137521.1, from coordinate 5,603,160 downwards.
ATCCCGCAACCCGGAATCAACGAGTCTTCTCGAACCATCAAGGGCTCTGTGCGCGTGTGTCTGTGTACAAGACCACAATCTGCCGCAGCGCAAGGTGGCGTTGCTGACTTCCCACACCCACGAGGGATCACAGTGCATGCCTGGCTGTGCTGGCCTGGGCGTCGCTCCCGAAACCACTACCCGCGCCCTGTGGGATGCCAACTCCTCCATACCAGGAATGGCCCCTAATAAGCACCGCCTCGGCGTGTTGGATCTGCCGTGGCGCTTTGAAACGAGGCCCTGTGGGCGGATCCGTTTTTTTTTGTACGAGCAAGAGCGCCGTGCTGTTGTGGAGAAAAGACGTCGGGAGAAGTTTCGGGGTGTTTGTGCTTTCAAGTGTCTGGACGTCTGTCACCAAGCGTGACGACAGTCCCCAGGCTGTGGATGCAAGTGAGCAAGCACAGCACGCCTGTGCGTGGAGGGGAGGGGTGATACAGAGGAGGGGGGGAGAGAGAGAGAGGGAGGGGGAGAGTGAGAGAGAGAGAGAGAGAGAGAGAGAGAGAGAGAGGGAGGGGAGAGAGTGAAAGAGAGCTGCTTTCTGTGGTAACAGTGCTCTGTTTATTTACCGCGATGTTTTTGCCTGACTGAAGGGTCCCTCAATCCACCAGAGCAAGTCGCTGTCCCAGACCATGCTGCTGTGTTTCAGGAACTTGCTTAGCTTCTGGCGAGGGACTCTGTGTGTGTGTGTGTGTGTGTGTGTGTGTGTGTGTGTGTGTGTGTGTGTATTTGGGTGTGCACTGCTGTGATTGTTTAATGTGCAACATGTTTACTATGCAAATTCCAGGTTTGTGTACACGTGTGTGTGTGTGTGTGTGTGTGTGTGTGTGTGTGTGTGTGTGGGATGGGGTAATCACGCTCCACGTCATGTAGCTAGGGTTATACTAGAGCTGTCTGTTTGTCCTCTACAGGGACAAAGGGCTGACTCTTACTTTCCAGCCTGCCTGTGATCATACATCACGATGGAGTGACACAGAGGAATGAGTGAGCAAGATGGAAAAAGGGTGTGGGGGCATGTCTTAAAGAGAGAGTACAGGATAGATAGGAAACCCAGGTCTCTGCAGCCCTTTCCCGGCATGGCGGATGAGTTGGGTACTGAATGGATCCAGAGATGTATGCCCGAGTCCATTATGTGCGGCATTCCCGGTTATTGGAAAGCAATGAATGTCAAAAGGAAACTGCGTCTGTGCACTGTATTCACCATCGTGCCCCGGGGGTCTCACCCTGCACCTCCGCCGAAGAGGAGCGCAAAGCAATCTAGCGCATCGATCCCACCCGGCTGTAGGAGGCGGGGCCGAGCGCTGGCCTTAGGTGACCAAACGACGCGGAAGAGGTGGACAGCTTGTTCTGAGCCAGACTCCTCTTGACCTGCACTTTAAAAAAATAAATAAATAAAAAAGATCTCCCCCGAAAAGTCCAAAAATGAGGCGTGCGGTGCTCGTGGAGAGAGTGCTCTCGCGCGGAACGGGGAGACCTTATCGCCAGCATGTTTGGAACCAGAGGGAAAGTACTAGAAAGCAATCAGCTGCTATTGAAGTGGGAGGACCCGCCATGCGGGTCTGGAGGCAGTCGTGTCTGTCACCACGTGCTGTCTCTGACACAGCCTGCCCGGGCTTTTGCTCCCGTTATCGGATCCCGATGTGATGTGAGGCAGGAGAGGCGGGAGCGGGGCTTAGGCTCTGGCGGCTGGAAGTTTTTGGGTCAGGCCTCTTCTCGGGGAAGTTGCCGGATGGGTGAGTGTGCGGCTGCCGCTTTTGACGCGTCGCGTCGTGTCTTTCACTTATTCACTTCTGCACTCGCGTCTGCGCTCGCGTCTTTTTCTTGCGTATTAGGTCCCTCTCTCTCCATGTTTCTCTCTGCATCAAACGCAGACACATGCTCATGTAGGAACGCTCACACGCACACACATCCGCGTCCACAAATGCCTCAAGGACACTGCACTGTGTAGGAGGAGCAGACTGAATTCTCAGTCTGAGTCTCAGTTCCTTGAAGATGCATGATGAGCTGTGGCTCGCAGACACACACGCCATATCCGCCATCTGTTTCCATGAGTAGTGCTCGAGTTGTCTCTTCAAGTTGTCTTTTATCAGAAATATCAAAGTCAGACTTATTCACTGCTCCTGGCCTCCCTTATCTTAGACAGAGGATCATTTCAGGAACAGGCAGACTAAATTACAGATAGGGATGTAATGAAAGAGGACCATTAGTCACAAAGGTCATTTTTCAAAAGTCCGCGAAGACGCGACACCTGTCCTGTCTTCTCCGGCGTGAAATCAGCCCTTCTCCTCTCGCTCTCCACCCTCTTTTCAAGCCGCCTCGTCCGCCGTGGTTATTTCTCGCTCACGTCTCGCCCTTGTCTCACCCACTTGCTTTTCTTTCCTCTCAAGCTGCTTTTTTCCCTCTTCCAGGGTCACCCGCTTCCCTAATTTTTCCGTTGCTAAAGCGGGCAGCTCCCGCTCACGTTGCACCGCAGGCCGCGCAGGTTCGTCAGCTGGAATCAGCTCTCATATTGGAGGTCTCGGGCCTGCTTAAGAGTAACGGCCCGACGGGTTTAGACCTGATCGGGCCGCGATCGGTGCCGCGGGAGCAGGTGGGCGCGCCGGTGCCCTCTCCGGCTTCGCTCTTCGCACGGCCATGATCCGGCACATTCCGTCGAATCAGCAGTGGGCTCTGCATATGGCGTGGTGCCAAGAGCAAAAAAAAAAAAGATTAGTGAGTACTAACCGCCAGACACAAACACCCGTGCACACGTACGGCGTGGCAGGAAGGAAGTTAAATTAAAGCGTTCCCAGCAAGAGCTGAAGAAGAGAGACCTTGTCGAACTCACATCCAGTCTATTCAACCCATAAGGTGAAGTATCGGTTTGCACACGAGACTGCCTCTCCACGTTGTCTTCCTAAATTGCTTCCGTTTTCTTTTTATTTTAGAGTTTTAATAATAATTATTATCACAGTTATTGTTGTTATTGTTGTTGGAGGTAAAACGGTGTTTTGAGTCCTCAAATACAAAATATTTTAGAACAAATAGAACAAATTCATGACCCGCACAGTAATCTCTGTGTATGAGCGAGCGGATTGAATGTATGCTCGACCACTTATCGATCGTTTCCTTTCATTTCCTTGCCTTTGTTTTGCACCATCGACTCAGTCTAGCGCAGGCCACCCCGAGCTTTTCCCCGCTTTTTTTTGGTTAATTTCAGCCATGTCTGGCTGCTCCCACGGGTCACAGGTGCTGTTTGCTTGGTGTCCTTGGCGTGACATGGACCTCATGGGACCGGCGAAGGTGAAACCACACCAGTGTTCACAAGACTGGCAGAACTGGAAAGCGGAACTCAAGTCATATCCTCAGGAAGTCGGTTTGAAATGAATTGGCTCTGAGATGACTACCTTGCACTTGCTCACGGAGGTTGCCCAAAATTTCCAATATTCGGTGCACGCCAGCTCGTGAAGCAAAAATAAAGTGTCAAAGCTTCAAAGATTCAGATTTTTCCAAAAAAATTTGATTTATTATATAATTTTTCTTTAACCAGAGGCTAGCCTTGCTCTACGTACAGTGGGCAGCCTTTAAAGGGGATCCTTGTATTAAAAAACAAAAAAAACAAAAAAAACGCCAGTTGTGGTTGCCAGATACCCAGTGCAGTTACTCCTCTCCCACATTTGCTGTCCTTGGTTTTTAAGTCTGGTCTTTAACAGGAAACACTGCAGAGGAAAGGCTGGTGCCATCTGACTTACCAGCTGCAATCACACCTTTTAGCTGACCTGTATGTAGGACGGCGGTTGTGTCCGACACGAACCTACCAGTTGGCTACTCAAAATTTGGGATTTGTAGGTAGTGTAGGGTGTGACGTGTTGGTGAAATAATGTTACCAAAAGCTGTATGTCCTGGGCTCATTACAAACCCAAGCAATGTCACACTAGCACATGGAAATGAACATTCCTGCCATAACGTACAATTATTTATCTTGCAGAGTAATACAGAGACAAACGTCGTTGCCTTCTGAATCTTATGGATATGTGTCGATCCGTCACTACGTTCAGTAAGTAATTCGTTGTAGCACTCTGGGTGTTCCCTATATTATAGTTCAATTTATGACAAAGGAAGGCACAGGACAGCCTGTATTTCCAAAGAGGCTTTACTCAAGCAAGCCTCTTTGTACAGTGGCATCTGATTGTCTCCTTGCCCCAGGCAAAGCAGGGAGAGATGGGTACACAAATGTCTTGTAGTCAGTGAGACCCAAACTTTTCAAAACTATTCTGGCAGCATATCAAACGCAGCAAAACATATTCACGCGCCAAGTGAATCTCTGGAGAAAAGCATGTATGCATGTGTGTGTGTGTGTGTGTGTGTGTGTGTGTGTGTGTGTGTGTGTGTGTGTGTGTGTGTGTGTGTGTGTGTGTGTGTGTGTGTGTGTGTGTGTGTGTATTCCTCACATTCAGGCCTTCTACCAGAGGCCTGGGGGTTTGAGGGTGCAGCAGTATTTGTGCTGTTTGTAGGATAGTGCTCTTCTGGACTGAGACTGATGTTGTCATTCCCGGGATCTATTGGTGCCACTCCTCCAGCTAGGGATCTTATGTCCTTATATATCACTATGTCTGGTTGGGTCACAATTACCTGCTTGTCTGTATAGATCTGGAGCTCCCACAAGATCTTAGTTTAGTTGTTTTCCATCACTCGGAGTAGCTCCTCCTGTTTGGATTCGGGGTTGTCTGGCCCGTACACTATACATATATTTCGGTCCATAATCCCTGGATCTTGGTTCTGTCTCTTACTGAATGCTGTTCCTGCCAGGAGCTTGTACCCAAGCTCTAGGTGCTGGGCTATCTCTCAGGTGTACACACCTGCTTCAGTGTGCTGCTGAAGCAATCCCCAACCCTAACCCAAAAGGTCAGATAACACAGAGCATTCCGTTCATTCCATGCCTCCATGTTAACCTCGATTTATCTAACTATGACTCTACCAAGTCCTCCTGGACTCATCATACAGGGGAATTTCAAGCATTGGATTTTTTAAAATTAATATCTGCAAAAGAGAAATTTGTAACATTAATTTCAACAAACCAGCTGAAATATTTAATCTACCAAAGGAAGAACACTCTGCACTTAAAAATGTAAACCAAAAAGCGACATTGTTCTTCAGCCGGCTGTTATTGACAGAGCCGTGGCCATTTGGAGAAAAGACATTTACAAGGAGGAAGTGATTCCGATGTCAGCTTCTATAGGCAGATCAGCTCTGACATCACTCCACTGTTTCATTCCATCAATTATTAATGGTGCCATTTCAGCAGGACGCCCCCCTGATTCTGCTTGCAATCGTACCGTAGACCGTCCTGGCTGTAGCCTTTTCTGTCTTCTCTCAAATATTCATAAGGACAATGACCCTGGGTGTCCTATCGTATCGGCTCCTTCTGACCTAGCTCCACACTCCATACTCTTTTCAGCGGACATCAAAACTTTACACGCGGCCGTTCCCAGTGACGATGGTTTGAGAGCTTTAGAGCGGTTTCCTGATGTGAGACCTGAGATGAGCCTTCCCACAAAAATATTCTCTTAACATTGTTGAACTTATGTTAACTGCTTCACCTTTGACTCCAAGTACTACTCACAGATAAGCGGAGTAAGTATGGGGGTAAAATGGGACCATCCTATGGAAACCACCTTGCTGGATTCGTTGGGATTTGGTGTATGTTTAGTATTTCTGAGATACATTTGATGACGTTTTTTGGTACTTCTACCTGCACATTTGTAGGGTACCAACTGTTTATTTCTGCCTTCTCCAAGTTCCACCCAGCTCTGGAATATACATGTATAGCCCATCCTGGCTTGACGGTAACCTTTTTAGACGTTGCAGTTAAGCCTGAACATTCTGCTTTAAATACCACCATCGTTTACAAACGTACGAACTCTGGGTTTTTATCTGCAATACAGCTCTTCTCAGTCCAAGGCCTCCAAAAAACCCTCTCTTACTCACAACTGTTACGTTTTAAGCACATTTACAGCCCGAGTGAATAAATGTATGAGTATTTTAAGAACTGTGGGCTTCCCAAGGTATTCACGGCTGACGCTTTCGCTCACGTTCTACCTGTTGGGAGACTGGACATGAATAATCTTACATTAAGACAAGAATTCCTTCTGTGCTCATTTGTCATCTTACAAATGAAACAGTGGCTATTATTATACTGAACCACTTCAGAGTCCTCCAGGATGAGGCAGCGACTGCATCCCTTTTTAAGGAACCTCCGCTAATTTCCTACTGGCGAGACAAAAACATCAAAGATGTACTCGTCAAGCGTGAGATAACCAGTTGAATAATAACTGTGGTACTGTAGCTGGCAGCCGCTCTAGATGTGCTACATGTACATTTATTAACACAGACACTAATGCAACTAGCATAAAAGGATCAATTATCACCCATTCCTTCTCATGCATTACTGTGTCTCACCCCCTGCTACACCCACCCAGATCACACCAGTTACCAGCCACACCCTGCCATCTCACACACACACACGTTTGTCTTTAACCTATGATTTGACTCTATAAAACTCATTCACAACCTCCTTGGTGCAACATCACTTGTGCCATGCCACATTAGCAAGCTGGCTTCCTGTTTTGCTCAGCTTGTTTGATGCTGGACCCTGTTTTGGATTTTGTCCTTTTCCCCTGTTGAAGCTGGATGGTGTGTGGTCTGTGTGTGCGGATGCCCTGTATCCTTCTCCCTACCCTGGTTCCACTGTGATCATTTTGACCCTTTGCTTGGTCCTTTCTGGATTAGCCTATTAAATCCACACTTTGATCACATGTACCTCCTGGGTCTCCCCGACAATGTAGCTGCTGCAGGAGTCGTCGGTTGTATTTCTCGCAAGTGATGTTGCTTTTGGCTTTATATTATGAGAAACCAAGAGAAGGCTTGCTGATTGTTTAGTTGACCACCTTCAGAGCATCAGAAATTAAGATTTGTTGATTTGTAAGAATTTAGTGGAATATATTAGTTTATGTTGCTAGTTGTTGGTATGGTATCAACTAAGTTAGGACAATTAAGGAAAAAAAAACGTATTTACACTTTAGAATACCATGGTATAAATGCTAAACATATTTTTTCTAACATAATGTAGTTTCACCTCCTAGAGTTTCAGAAGCACTTTGCTTCCACAGCTGATGAAAGACCTCTGTCCTAAACATACGGTGTCTCTGGAATCCGTGTGTATTCACTGAAATTTTGACTAACTCTACACACACACACACACACACACACACATATATATATATATATATATATATATGGCACTATACTATCCTGCTGTCATTCAAATCATGGTCAGGATAAACTTAAAATAGCATGCATCATTTACTGTGTGCTTCCTATGTTCAAAAAGGAGCTTCTTGAGAGATTGAATGATTGTCCTATTGAAATGTCTTCAGGCCCAGTAAGAAACTAAAAGGTTTCTCCGCACTAAAGTTATTGGAAAGGTGGAACCACACGGCATTATAAATGACAGTTTTAATAAGGTAAGGGTTGAAAAACAGCCAACTTCTCCATTGAGGAGTGGTAGAGAGATCATGTTCCAAGGCCAACTCTGAGCATACAAGAGCTTCACGACTGGGATTGGACAACGCCATGGGGGTGGGGGTGGGGGGGGGGGGTGAGAAAGACAAATGGGAGTGGTGGACGAAAGAGGAAGAGAGAGGGAGGATGGATGCAGGGGAGTTTTCGAATGACTCACAGATTCATTCCAGTGGCGTTCCGGGGACGAGATTCTCCCATGATGAATGGTTCAATTTGAATCGCTTCAATTAGAGAGGGGACTTTTGCATGCTGATTCTTGGTAGGGGTGGGTAGCTAAGGGGGCGGGGGACGCTCCGGCTCTCGCACGTACTCTCGCTGCTTGCCTTCAGCTGAGGTAGCCGGAGCAGCAGTCGTAGAGGTGGTTCGCTTTCTCGATCTGTCTTCCCATCTCTGTCTATCAACATGCCGTTCTCTTAAGGGCTCTTCAAGCGCGCGGCACCAGGTGGGACCGCCGCACACGGCTCGCGCTCCCCTCATCTGCGGCCAGCTGCCACGCTAACGCGATCATGCGTCTTCGTTGTGCACGCGGCCAGTGGGACACGTCTCCTCAACGCCAGCAGACTGTCCCTTCATCAAACACTCGCGCGGAGACATTTGCAGACTCGCCCTCTGGGGAGTTCTCCACTCGTTCCCACCCACATTTCTGGCCATCGTTGCCGCCACGCAGCCTGACAAACATCGGCCGAAGCGGGAAACGGGAGAGCAGAAAAGAATGGGAGCGACAGGTGACTTTTTTTTTTTTTTATGCGCGTGGAAATACGACCAGAGCGGTGGCTTGCCGCTTAAGACGAAGGGTCTCACGGATTCTGCATGAATAGCTCCTCCAGCCTCTTCCTCTTCCTTAAAGAGCTCCATGATAGGCGACGGAGAGCATGCCGCTATTTAACCTGCCAGCAAACAATATTTATGCTCTCTGTTTAAGATTGCACTGCGTCTTACAGCGCCGATACCCGTCCGTAATTATCCCACCGCGAGTGTCATATCGCTGGCAATCACGCAAGTTTTTTCCAATAGGATTATGCGACTCACAGTTATTCCAGCCAGTTGATAATTGGTTAATTCGGAATTGGAGTAATTGAATATTTTACAATTAGGAGCAGAGGGAGTAATATCGAAAATCTAATATCTGGTTCTAGGGAACCAGTAGTGAGTGCTCTGTGTGTCATCTACTGGTGATAAGGCTGGGAGAGTCATGGTAGAAAAGAGATACAGCAGAAAAGAGTGACAGAGCAAGAAAAGGAAGGAGGGTTATTCCTTGTTGGTCTTTTCTTGCAGATCTTTTTCCTAAATATGCCAGCAAAAAAAAAAAAAATCCACTTTTAAAAAAAAAAGAAAGGAAAAACCCCCAAATCTCCATAGGCACGTTTATCTTGGGTGCTCAACAACAGAAAAGGGTTGGCCCTCGTGTGTGTGTGTGTGTGTGTGTGTGTGTGTGTGTGTGTGTGTGTGTGTGTGTGTGTGTGTGTGTGTGTGCGCGTCTGTGCATGTGTCTTCATTTTGGAGAGGGTACCATATGAATACATTTGTGCATTGTCTCTGATAGGCTAATTGGCACAGCTCTAATTATATCGGAATATTAACACTTGAGAGTATTCCTGCATGTGAGCGTGGCGATAGCAGGTGCTTATTAAGGATGACGGGAGAAAGTGCTTGTTTCTCATCAGAAAGAAGGTCTGAAACTCACGCTCGCTTATAATTAGCACGAGTTCCCGCTTCGCCTGACCTCCGGTACACGCACGGCATCCAGGACGTTATCACCACGCCGTGGTAACGGTCGTGGTGAGGGGTTGTGCGGGCAGGGAGGAGCGGTTAAGCAGCAGGGTGGCACGTGGAGCTCGCCTGTCTGGAGGATATATTTTTCCTTTTATTTATTGATTTTTTAAAGGCCAGTCATACCACTGTTGCCTGACTGCACTTTCCCATCTTCCTACGTAGGGATTCACTAATTCCAGATCAGTTCCAATAATCATTTCAAAAATCTACACTTTTGTAATTGTACATAAATTATATGATATAGATATTAACGTATATAAACATAAATATGGATGATAATTAAGTATACCAGACACATACATCCATCACTATGATTATGAATACGGTGATCCGTAAGGCTGTGATCAAACGGACCGATGGAACTAATCTGGCCAAAAGCTTTGGGAAAGAGTTGGCTGTCCCTGACATGGTCATTCTCCTGGGCAGTGGTTAGCTCTGACCAGCATCTCAGATCGGAGACCACCGTGGCCGTTCGCAGCCCTTGGTTCTTATGAAAACCTGGGGCGGGTCTTAATATGACCACATTAATGGTTTTGGACAGGATCTAATCATGTGAAATCAAATCACTGATTTAATTATGCTAACACGGTTGTGTAATAAACATTGCATGGTGTCCCATGCCGTCATATTTAGTCAGATCAGCTGACGAGGGTCGGACGGAGTTTTACAGATGAAACGCACGGGAGGACTGAGGCACTAATTCACTACCATAATAAGGAAGGGTTAGCCAGCCCGACAATTTCCAGCCAGTCCAAGCCATGACGTGGGACTAAGTTGGTACCAGGAACAGGCCTGTTCTCTTTAACGTAAATCTTGTTAACTCAGGGTTGACTTATGCAGCTTAAAAACTTGCGCATTTATTCAATTAAAGCGTATGCATGGGATTGCCGTGGGAAGCGCACTTTTTTATTTGGGTAAGATGAAAACGTCTTGCCTCATTTTGTAGAGTAGAACTGGCTGACAGCTATTCATACAGAGTTCACATTAGAGGGGGAGGAATTCTGACATTTAGCTTCTTGAATTTAAACACATGCTTCAAGGTTGTCATGGTAATTACCTGTTTCATGGTGCTCAGCTGACGTTTGTCTTATTACTGTGTATTGTGCAGCTGATTGACAGGTAATTTTGCAGAGTTCAGGTAGCTCCAAGAAGATGGCTTGAGGCGTTTTATAGTTGTAGTGGGTGCGTTGTTTGGAGAAGCGCTGAAATGGTCCACTGTTGCTATGCTGTAACCTCCTGAGTGACACTGAGAACAAAAGTGTTTGGGTTGGGAATGTTAAATGAATTTGGCCTTGGAACTTATGATGAGCGTTGATGTGTGACATTTGTGTCACGCCTTTGTTTTGTTTTATGTGAAGACAAACTGAGCTTGGGACATCCGGCCAGCCACACCCAGCCAAACCCAGCTTCTAAAGTTTTCCTTTTCTTCTGTAAAACATTGGTTGTCATCAGCATCCGTCTTGCTTGGTATTAAACGTGCAGGATCACGTTCGGCCATGTGCGGTGCCAAATTTGCGTGTTGCATTCGCTCAGTATGAGGAACGTGGCTCGAATGTGGTAGTGACTTTTCAAAATAAATGTCTCGGTAAGATGGCTTTCCTTTTAGGGCCAAGCCAGGACATTCATGCATATGCCATACATTCTCCCTATTTTTTACTGCCACATGTAACACACCTGCCTCAACCCCCACCAGCCACGCTCTGCCTCTCACAGCTCCCGTGGCTGGCAAGATGTTTCCGCGAGCACCGGAACAGGGCCACGTAAAGGCCGCGTGGCCGTCAGACTAGGGGATGCCGGTGCCTCGTTTCCCAGCACGCTTTTTGGGATTGGGAGATTGGGATAACCATTACGGACCCGCCGCTGTTAAGGCTAGCGGTGTCGAGCACGTGTCACGGCTTCCTGTACATGCACACCTATCAAAGTCACGGCTGTGAACAGGAGTGGTGGTGTTGGAGAGAGAAGCGGGCGCTCAGAGAGCCGAGGTCCAGCGTCCGTTTCCTCAAGTGATGGATCGCTGGGCTTAGCAAATTCGGCGTTTGAATAATGGACTTATTCATGCAGCATTCGGTAGCTTTTTGGGATAGTCTCGTAGATGATACACCTCACAACAATTACTTAGCTCATCCTGGCCAGTTTTCCTCTTTTTTTAATTTATTTTTTTGCTGAGAACCAGTTTCCAGCATATTCAGTGGCGTGGTCTGCGTGAAAGTACTAAGAGCAGAGTGCCGTTGAAAGTGCTGCATCGTAATTGTATGACTAAAAGAGGTAAAATAACAACATTTAAAGTGCATTCCAGCGCAGGAATTAATTAATATAATCTCCCTAAGAGATTCTACTCAAGGTTGAGTCACATGATCCCCATTTCTGACAAACAGCGAAGAAAATCCCTGTTCCTCTTATTTGGAACAACTGCTTCATGGATTTGACTACTTTTCGTCATTCCCTTCGGTTCTTTCATTTGTGAACGTGTGTATATAAAAGTGCACGTACAGTACTGTTAAATAAATCTCTGTCTGTCTCCCCCTTCTCTACCTGCAGCCTGCGAGCTGATGAACAGAGGTATCCTCGCCCTGGTCAGCTCCATCGGCTGCATGTCGGCCAGCTCGCTGCAGTCCCTGGCTGACGCCATGCACATCCCCCACTTGTTCATCCAGAGGGCACCGGTGGGCACCCCTCGCTCCGGCTGCCCCCCCACCACGCCCGGGCAGCCCGACGACTACACCCTCTTCGTGCGGCCGCCCGTCTACCTGAACGATGTCATCTTCCATGTGGTGATGGAGTACGCCTGGCAGAAGTTCATCGTCTTCTACGACACGGACTACGGTACCAGGCCGCCTGCGCCGGGGGAGGGAAGCGGGTGACCTGCACCAACATCCCGTCATCTTCTCCAGAGAAACTGCGCACAATTATTCTTTATCATAGCCCATTATTGCCCATCTTTTTCTTTTTGCACGCGCGCACAATATTGGAATTCATACAGAATGCAGAAAGAAAATTTCAGAAACAAAAAGTGTGAAAATTATGTGTATGAGAACAAGCGAGAGAGAGAAAGAAAGAGAGAGAGAGAGAGAGAGAGAGAGAGAGAGAGAAACGGACTTGAAAATTAGTGTCTGTTCGTGCCTCGGTGAGGGAGTGAAGTGAAAAAAAAGAGTGAGGGTATCTAAAGATATAGAACATTACCCAATGGGTGGTGGTACAGGTGTGTGTGTGTGTGTGTGTGTGTGTGTGTGTGTGTGTGTGTGTGTGTGTGTGTGTGTGCGCGCGAGCATGTATGTGTCGGTTAGTGAGGGAAATGGAGAGCGAGAGGAATTGCACAGCCGAGCAATTCCAGGAAGATGAAGTCCGTCTTCCCCTGGCAGCCCCTGTGGAAGCTAGGCTCGGCAGTGGCAGGATAAGGCCGGGATAAATCAGCGAGTGTCCCTAAAGTGGGACGGCTTTGCTTTCAACGACGTCAGAGGGCCGAGCTCCTCGCCGCTCCGCTGTAATGAAGCCTGAGAGATCTCCTCCCCTCACCCTGCCTTAAGCCTTCTAAGAGCCGGACCACTGACTCAGAAGAGAGATCCTGTGGGCATTAGCGGATCTGGACTCCTGGCCAAAGTCCTTACAGAGGGAACAATGTATCCTGAAATTGCCTTACCTTCTTAAAATAGCCTTTTTGGACAATAGAATGTGCATTGGCAAATTGATTTCTGTTTCCCCACAGTCCCCTATTTTCTGGTTTAGTGGTGCTGGCAGAATGATCAGCCGGACGTCACCGCGCTCACTCGTGTGGGCAGCCTACTCTCGGCCTACCCTCTACCTTTTCTCGGCACCGACCAGTCTCCACCAGTCTAGAGATTTAGAAACCTGTTGTATTACTTTATGCGCTGTAACCTGGGACCGGGGGCATGCCTGATATGAGAGGGTGCATATTTCTAACTAGTGAGTCGATTTCCATAGAATCATGCTTACCCGGCAGTCTCCCGCTGGGGGAATGTTGTGCCGTCGTGCGTTTCTCCCCATGCGGGAAGTGACCGGAGTTCACCTGCGACGTGGTTTGGGTTCTACCGTGCTCCTGCAGCTTAGATCTGCAACACCCTTCTGGTGGCATGCGCTCACTGCATGCACTCACTGCAAGTGCTTCTTCCAGCGAAGACAACTCATTTCAAGTAACGTCCTTAACATGGATGCTCAGAGCTCTCCAAAAAAAGCCAGTCATTTAGCAGCCCTTCGCTGGTTCAACGGCCTTCACCGTGCACGCCTGCTATTTCAACAAATTCATTTCCCCCTGTCGGATTTTCCGAATTTCCTTGCTAGGCGGCAATCTGTCATTATACTGCTAATGAAGTCACAAGCAGAACAGAGCAGAAGTGTTCCACTGACATTTGCAAATTTATTTATTAGAGGAGTTTATTTATTAAACACCTTGCAGGTGTACAGCCTGATTCCGTAGCCCATCTGTCGCCATGCAGAATTAGCGGCCGCCATTCCTCCATCTCGTTATCATTGGTGAGATTTCTGAGCACTGGGCCGCTATTGGCTGGACTTTTTTGGGGGGGTGGACCAATCACAGCCCAGCAGTGACATGGACGCCAGCTACACTGCTGTGCTTGATACAATCACCCACTACCAGCAGGTCAGTGACACTTTTGGCATGTTGAAAATGAAGTTCCAGCCAATTAACGTCTGTCGGCAGTCTCCTGTGGTCAGCTGACCTGTGATGTAGTGGGCTTGGGGGTACCTAACCACACATAAGCCTGTCTGTGACTATACGTTGGTAAACTGCCCCTGTAATGTAGGTGTAGCGAATGAAGTGAGTTAGTGAATGTAGGTGCGTACATTTTTTTTATCATGGGTCGATTTCTCGTGTGTTGAATAGGAGAACACACGCATGCATGCATGCTTGTGCCCACTTTTTATTACGTCATAAAGTGGTATGATAAAATTAGGCATTAATTGCATGTCGCCAACTGCTGGCTGTGGTTAAATTAGCATGCGCACTGTCTAAATTTAAGGTTTCCACGCCTGACAAACGGAGAGATGAAACGGATAGAGTAAATCAAATTTCTTCCCCCTTCATGGATGTAATTAGCAGTGATTCAGGCGGATGGCCCCATTACCGTCTCATCAGATCCGGATGCCCTCCACGCCCCGTGCTGCTCCAGAAGTCAGATTATATTTCTTTGTAGGTATTGGAGTTTTCCAGCCTTAATCTATCTGGCCGGTTCCAGGTTTCGCCCACTCGCCCGCGCCAGGTTCCTCCGCAGGACGCGCCGGGATGGGCGGGCGGACGGGCGTTTTTCCCGCCACCCCTCCCCCGCCGACGGTCGGCACCCTTGATGCGCTGGATGCAGCGGAGGGGCCACGGCTGGAGGTCCGTGCGGGGGTGCTCTTTAACTCCACCTCCGGTACCTGGTCAGGAGCCACCGAGTGACGTCTTTGGATTCTGTTCACAAGGCTCCTCTCAGAGTGCCTCTCCAACCTCCAGCTGAGCGCTGGAGCCCGGTTTAGATTTGCAGCTTAGAGTAGCGCGGCAGTTGCTGTGCGTCATGTCAGAGACCCGATGCACAGTAATCAGTGTTGTCAAACCAGGAGTGCGGCGGGGGGTGTTTGTTTGTTTGTTTGTTTGTGTGTTCCAGGCAGCTGCAAGATGTGAAATGTGAATTTAGCTTTCCGTATTAATTAGATGCACAATTTTTGAGGAATCTTCCGCGTAGGAGGTTAGTGTCAATAATTTAGCCAGTAAAGCTAAGAATATTCAATGACGATTGTAGTAAAATAGTCCAGACATGATGCTGTACACACTGTTACATATTAAATGTGTGGTTTTATGGAATGGCATGCCATCTGTTACTACGAAGGCGTTGTCTCTCAGGATGCACAAGTGCAAGAAGAAAAGTCCAAGTTAGCAAAATATGACGTCTTTTAATTTTCTCATTGCGGTGATTTCATCATTACAGGTTTGCACACACCACACTCAATTAGGCCAGCGTTTGCCTAACGAGCCAGCAACCATTTAATTATTGATGCATTGTGTGAACCTTTCCTCGTCGGGCTCCCTAAACCCACCCCCATTCGCCACGCCACACCGCAGCTGGGAGCCTCCGACGGGTTCTAATGAGAATGGAGACGCTAAACTTGATTATAATTACATGTGTGTGTTTTTTTGACAGATGAAAGGGCCTCGTGTTGGCGTGGTGCCTCGCGCATCGTGCCTCTGATGGCCGCGTACGCGGCTTGCGCGGTTAGACAGCCGGGGCTTTATGGCGGGAGCGATCGTCACCGTGATTAGCTCCTCTGTGCTAACGTCACCTCACAGTCCCCTGGTTAACGGAGGCTCCCCGCGTGTTCCCCGCGTGCACGGTCACGCGTCTCTAAAGTAGTTGAGCGTCCAGCAGGGCTGCTAACCCTGTATTGATTAACCCAAGAGGGAAAACTCTCATTCTCCTGCACCTCACTCCTCACGCTTGCCATCACAGAGACGGTCCAAACGGTGGAAACACATTTTTGTTTCCCAGAAATAAAATTTTCAACAAATATCAATATTGCAATATCCTCTTCTTTTCTGTAGTAGTTAACCGCAGCCTTTCTTATTGTTTTGTGATGTTCATGTGTTCCTGGATGTGGAAAACTGACTTTACTAAAAGGATTTTTGAAACTTCTGATAAACGTTTTGTTTATTTCATTGTTTAAAACAGACGATGCACTCCCTCTTTCTTGATCCGTGTGTGCTAGTTAACGCCACAGGAAGAAACAAATAACCACCAACCATAAAAACCCTGAACTCAGAAAGAAAAGACTTCTTTTGCTAGATGTCTGCTTCACCACTGAGCAATTATAGTAAACATATTTTTAAAAATACGGCAAAAGATCTAATCATGATGTAACAAAGGGAAACCTTTCAGAGCACATTGACATTGTAGAGCATCAAAACACTACTTCTTATAGCCCCCAATGGCATTGATGCTGTAGATCCCTCACTTGAAGCGTCGCACCACGGTGCTTTCGGTACAGATACTCATGAATACCCATGAAGGCTGACATTGCCATTGACCGGGTGCCCGTTTTGAGACGATCAAACATCTCTGTGATCCTCCCTCTGCTCGCTTGCGTTACACATCCGTGTCCTTTCGTGCATACACGTCCTGTCGCGCGTCGCTTATACAGTCCTGATCCACAGGTGCCGCTGAGAGGACTTGCGCTCAGTCTCGGTCACGTCCGAAGCTTGCGCCGCCGCGTCTCCCCGCCCACCCCGTCGGACCGCCGTCCACCTCCGCTGCTGTCTGCCACGCCGGGATGGGTCCATAGGACGGGCCGTCCAGCGCAGAGGGATGAGTGCAATCTGAGTCTCTCTGAGTGGAGAGCATTCGTGCTTTATTTACCCCCAGCTCCGAGGCAGCACTCTGGCACGCCAGCAGCAGTGAAAAACGGATCTTCTTTTCCTCCGTCCCCCCCCCCCCATCTCCTTCCCTCCCACTCTTTCTCTTGCATCATCTCTCACTCCCTCTCTTTCTCGCTCACGCTTTCCCGCTCTCTCGCCATCTCTCTCTCCTCCGTCGTTTGCTTTGTCTTGCTCTCTCTTTTCCTGCACCGTCATTAACACAGAATGCTAATGTGCTCTTATACACCACAGTTTTCCGGCCCACGTTTCTGGCTGACGTCCGTGTGCTCGCTCCTTGCAAATGATGCTGAACAAAATGTCATTTTGCCTGAGGTGATGTCGTCTCTGGCTGTGCAGACATACGGGGAATCGAGGACTTCCTGGACAAGTCGTCCCAGCAGGGGATGGACGTGTCCCTTCAGAAGGTGGAGTCCAATATCAACATGATGATTACTGGAATGTTCCGCACCATGCGGGTGGAGGAGCTGCACCGCTACAGGGACACGCTGCGTCGAGCTGTCCTGTTCATGAGTCCCACCAGTGCCAAGGCCTTCATCACGGAGGTGCACACACACACACACACACACACACACATATACACACAAACACACACACACACACACACACACATATAGTCAGATCATACACCAAACAACTTGGTTTGACTCTCTAATGCTTAATCCTAATTCTGAGCTATAGGTATATATGTAAATTGAGTCATTTCCTTCCCAGAGGCGTTACAAGCCCACGGAATATAGTGCTTGCAGCAAGATGTTTATTAGCTGGAATACCCTCGAAAGTGCAGAGGTTTTAATACTAGTTGAGGGGCAGTGGAGCAGTATTCGTAAAGTATTACAAGAACTCTTTTTTTCCGGCAGCTCATTTACCTATGATGATATTAAAATACACAGCATTCATTTTTGTTGCTTTGTTAGTTTTACTTGCAGAATTGTTCACTGAAATGAGCAAGTCAGTCATTTTAATTGAAACGTGTCTTGCCCATGTTCTGATTGCCAGTATATGTAAAGAAGCCATTTAATGGCTTTCCTTTCTGTGATGGCTCTTTCCGGGAATTAAAGCGTGCAGCATTGCTTAATCTCGCATGCTCTTCTCATTCTCTTTTAATTAAAAATCTCCCGTGAAAAGCAATCAAAATCCAATTCCACCGCACCACAGAACGGGGGGCGACTGTCACCTCCCGCCGGCGGTCAGCGTACGGACCCGGGGCCTCTCCCCTGGCTCTGAAACTTTCTCCCGGCGCTTATTCCCCCCCCCCCCCGGAGAAAAGGTTTAACACAAGGTTCTGTTGTCTCTGCCTAACTGCCCCACTGTGTAATGGCGGCAGGATCTCTGTTGCAAGGCAGGAGCCATGAGCCATCAAGGGCTTAATGAGGGGGTGTTGTGGAGGAAGCATGTCACGCTGCGTGCAAA
>NC_137521.1:5470000-5580000 GCF_041902795.1 Electrophorus electricus | reverse complement strand
GCAGTTTCATTTGCGTAGAAAATTTGGGAAGTCACATTGAATTTACTTTGGCTAGAGCAGCATTCGTTCTGGGCAGGCTTTAGTGCATCTGTGTGCCTTATTTATTTATTTTTGTATGAATGTGGGAGCTCTCCGGTGTGATGAATGGTGACAGAGTCGTGGCATGCGCTGATAAACCTATGGAGGGCGGATTACGTGTATAATCCCCTTTCACCCCGGCATATTACACACTCACAGACACTCATGAAGGGGTCAAGCGGTAGGTAGCCTACTCGGTGCGGCCTTAGACGGGGAAGTGCCCGTTTCCCCAGTGTGTGCGACGACAGGCCGCCCGGCTGAAGGACGCCGCGTAGGCAGAATTCTTGGACGGGGCCGAGGCCGCCCAGCGGGTCATCCGGCGTTTTCGGGCGTGGGGAGAACAGGAGCAGAGGTGGGAATGGGGGGTAGTAGCTGTGGAGTCATGAGCCGGGAGTGAAAAACGGAGGGTGACCTTGGAGTTGCCACAGCCGAGCAAAGGTCAGTCGCGTAATTCACTGGACGATAATCTCGGACGCTGACATAAGAGTCGTTACGGGCCCCCGGAGCCGATGGCTTCCTGAAGCCGTTTTTGTAGTGTAATTGAGAAATTAGCCTGTCAGTTCTTAATGACTGGTCTGGTTCTTGGATTTGGTAAGAGTGAGAGGCGGGAATTTGCTTCCGCGGTTTCCGTTGCTGTCGGCAGGCTACGTTCGTTTTTGTAAGGAAGCAAAGCCACGGAGAGGACAGGACCGGACAGCCACGGGAAATGATGTCATTTCAGTGCAGGGAGCCTCACAAAGCATGGATTCGATGCATCAGTTGGAATCTCCGCAAAAATGTCTGATGCACTTGCGGGTCAACGCTCCTGATCGCTTGTAGCGTTAGTTTATTTATTTGTATTTTTGTGCTGCGCGGAAATGATCGGGTTTTTGCTGGGGTTTGCCCTACACCCAGAGAGTGATGCATTCTGGATAATGGGCTCACCAAAGCACTTAATACATTTAAATATGGGACTAATTAAACAGCCCTGCAGGCGGATCTAAAATGTTAGTAGAAGCCGAGCAGGACTTAGCCCTTACTCCCTTGAGTTTCTCTTAGTTAGAATAACGTGCCGTTGCGTGTGTTGTGTGGTGCTGCGTCATGGGTGATATGATATTGACTTTGGGTATTTCTAGATAGGCAGGCAATGGTTGCAGCTTAGTAACTCTCCCTTGCAGCAAGCTGAGGGCAAATGCTGTGTTCGAGGGCATGAGTTTACTTTTTGCATCATGAAGGTGAACCTGTATGCCTCTGGGGTACCTGCTAGTATTACGAGGGATTGCAGAGGAGGACGGTTCTTAGCTCTGATGGGTCTGGGTACATGCATGGGTGTGTGCGGGTGACGAGCAAAGAAGATGCTCGCGCAATATCGCCGTATCCTTGGAAGCGCACCGCGGAGACCCCGGCACGACACCTTGGCGACCGGTGTCGTCCCGATAGACCCCACCAGGCGCGGGAAACGGGCACCACAGAAGCCTGGCCGACATTAAGGCAGAATGGCAAACGTGACATGATTGCAGTTATGATGCATTTCGAGCTCTCGCAACGCGTGGCTTATGGGGGAGGGGGCAGCACAGGACAGCGATCAATCATCCCGTAAAATGACACCTTGCAGCAACGCAAAAATGCCAGAGCTGGGACCGGCGTGGCACTATCAAGAATTTGAATGGGTAATTCTCACTTCTGCGCGAAGCCTGTGAGCTCTGTATGTTCTGTTCGCTGTCTTGGTTCTAGGTGCTTTAGACAACGCTGCTGTGTTTTATCCGTAGTCCTAGGTGTGCGTTTCTCCACAAACTCCACTCATCGGGAATGAAACGCTTCTTCACAACGCTACACAAGCTGCAATATGGAAAGCTGAAGATTTCCACGGGAAATGTAAAATGGAGGTTTTGACGTCCCTGGTCTGGAATCCTCGGTTATTTCTATGTGAAAGTCCATGCCGTTTATATTCCGTGAGGAGAGCAATAGCAAGGTGCTTCATTAAATTACTGGAGCTCACAATATTCATGGTCCAATAATGTGATCCATATTTCAGCTGCAGTGCGTGACTGCATGGAGTTGAGGTTTCCCATGAGTGTGCGCTCACGTGTTCCCATGAACCCGCTTGGTCATTTGAAGTGCATTTTATGTAGTTGTTCGGTGTTGCATTTTGAGAGCAGAGGTGTTCAATTTCACTCATCCGGCTCAGTTTAGTGTATTAGGAGAGGACAAAATCTTGTTTCTAGTGGCTGTATGTTATTTGCAACAAGACAGTGTCATGCAATGTCAGAGTGCATAATTAATTCTGATTATCCCTGTATGTTGCTCACCATAATGAATACTCACCCTCTTCTCCAAGTGCTTTAGAAGCCCAGACAGGTGGAAAATGTGGTGTAATAACAATAATCATCCGTCTTCAAAAGAACCATCTCAAAGGACATTGCTTTCACCATGTAATTTAAAGATCTCATTGTACTTTGCGTGGAACGAGACTAAGTTCATTTCTTGAGGATCGTATGTCCATAGTGTATGTGAATTTTGTGAAAAGGTCAGAGACTCACATACCTGAAAGACAAAAAACCCCACTCACATGATTTTGGTGATCATCTGCCTGGTAGATTTTCTCTCACTGAGTTTTCTCGCTCCTGCAGTTGGAGTTCTTTCTCCACCTGCTGCTCTGGGGTGACATTGAGTTCTCAGAACTCGGTAAACCTCTCCAAGATGCCAAATTCCCAAAGCAGCTGTCTACAATGAAGACAGAGGCACTTGACAGCAATAGGCAATGAGTAGGTGTCTCTGGGTGATTACAAGACTTTGACCTAGCAAGTAGACAGCTTCATCTGAAGCTACCTGTCACTCAGAGCGAGAAAAGAGCTACAGGCCTTGGTTGACATTGAATCCGACACGCAGTCACTATGCCGATTCTTATTGGCTCCTGAACAGACCACTAGTTGGCACTGTTGCGTCACATTGACGTGTGCGAGTGTGCGAGTGAATGGGCTTGAGAGGGGCTGTCTGGGGACTGTTCGTCTCATTCGAGAGCACTGGAGACAGATCTGCTCATCCCGATCCTCCCCAGAAGTTTGGACACTGAGCTATTGTTACCCAAGCTTGCCTGCTCCGCCGACCCTGAGCTTCATGGCCCCATTGGGTCCACTACGAGTTCCATGCCAGAATCGATAGGTTCCTCCCCGACCGTTGACCAGAACCATGCGCTCGATCCCTCAGGCCTGGATTTTTCCTCTGATCCAGCAGCTTGCACTGCGTGCTGGCGATCCGCTTGCTGGCCCGGAGTTTTACGATCTCCTCACTCCTCATGAAGTGGATGCAGCCTGAGCTTGAGGTGCTGCAGCCGGTTTGAAGCCGGAGCTCCAATTTAGTGGAAACATCTGGACGCGCAGAAGTTGCCGGGTGACGGGAATGTGCAAAAAGAGGCTAAGCCGTAGACTGCTGCACGCACGCACACACACACACACACACACACACACACACACACACACACACACACACACACACACACACACACACACACACTTTGTGCTGGCTGCAACTCCATGCAGCCAGGCGACCATGGATTGTTATCATAACCTTGTCAAGCATAAAATGTCTAAGTCTTATGCATGTAGAAGCAACAGCAAAAACATTAAAAACGGTCACTTGATGTTTAGCTCCATCTGTTGTTTATTTTCCGGGGTCCTCTGGTAATGCTTTTTACACCGTGGGGGACCTCCTATCCTGAAGCCAGATTTGTTATAGCTGCTCTATGGCTGAAACCCTGTAATCTAACATACAGCGCATAGCACACGACAGGCAGTTTTGCTACTGCCCTTTGTAGCCACTATCCCGTCGCACTCCGTGAAGGAAGGAGACAAGACAGGGACCCGTCGACTCCGCGCGGTCCCACAGCCCTCGCGCCCGCGCCATCTGACGGGATGCTTTACGCCGCTTGTCTCGGCTATAATTCCGAAGTTTTATTAGGTCTTTGCGGAAGATTAAAACACTATTAGCGCTGCACCGACCATCATGCACTCCAGCTGTTGCCTTTGTTTATGAGCAGAGTGTTTTACGACACAGAGCGCTTAGTCACCTACACAATTACGGCTAATGGACGCCAGAGCCGGCGCGGGGTGGGCGGGAGACGCGGCCGCGCTCACGTGGGCGTGGGCAGGAAGAAGCACGGCAGGCATGGGAGATGGAAGGGCAGACCGCGTTAATGGAGGACTGGCCTTTAGAAGTCGGGTGGCGAACGACGAGGGACGGAAACACGCTTAGTCGTAGCAGATGTTCTTACATGTATTACATAAGACCGTGTGCAGTCAAAGAGAACTTTTGGATGATTGGACTCTGAAATGCAGTCTGTGTGTGTGTGTGTGTGTGTGTGTGTGTGTGTGTGTGTGTGTGTGTGTGTGTGTGTGTGTGTGTGTGCGCGTGTGATTCTCTTTTTTCTCAGGTGGTAGAAACCAACCTGGTAGCTTTCGATTGCCACTGGGTCATCATTAACGAGGTAAGTGACATTGCATAATGTTGGAGTCAAATTGCAGAATACCATATAACAAATGAATATTTAATCTCAGGATGATACAGATGTAATGATTCTTCTTTCCTTTAGATGATCTGTAATGTTAATGTTCCTTGTTCATGTATGCGACTGAGAAGAACACTTTTTTGATATTTCCTCACTTGGTAGTCAAATAAGGACCATCTGCAGTACTCTGATTCAAATTAGGACTGGCATACCAAGGCAAATTTACCATTCCAAGAGAATTAAACGTGATCTTTAGACAATAAGAATTTTTACAGACTGCTCATCTGGCAAAGAGAAATTGCAGAAAGGATTTTGGGGTTTAAGGGTGAGTTCCCCTGGCTATATGTTCACTATTTTAAGAATTTCTCTGTGGTAAAAGTTATTCATCTACCAGGATTAGGCAGGGAAATTGGAACAAGGCTTTTTTTTAAGATAGTCTGGCTTTTTTTTTTTTTTTAACATATCCAAGAAAAATCCTGTTCTGGTCTGAGTTACTTTTAAACTCGAGAGGCATTCCGTTTAATAAAAGTGCACTCCAACCCTAACAATATACATGCTACGACAATAAAGCTAAAATGCATGCATTCTCTGCCTATGCTATATTATTTTCACTGATCTGAGGTCAGCCAGTACTGAATCCAGGGCGGCCCTCTTGAGTCCCGTGTGGTGGTTCAGAGTGCCTGGTTTAGACCATGAACGGCCCCCCGGCGAGCTGCAGGGTTCAGTCGTATGTAGTGGAGCAGTGTGCTGGCTGATCTACGCGGTGCCCTCCTGCACCGGATCTGAGTGCTGACACTGAATCACCCAGAGCTCTCTCCCGTCTCCCGCCAAAACTCATTCCAAGGCTTAATTTAATCTTGTTTTCTCACCCTACTTGGTTGCTTTAGTTTCAGAGGGACATTACAGGGTCTGTGAATACGTCTGGTGTGTCATATGGTGCGTTAGGTTTCCGTTAAGGTATGGCAAGGCCCCGCCACTGTTAAACAACTGCAGTTCTGTTTCACACAGATCAAGCTTATCAGATATCTGTAAATGATAATGATTATAGCGACCAGACACTAACCACTACTGACCCAGATGGTAGACGCGGAGCCCTACTGAGGCCTCTCACAAGCACGTATTACAGAAATGAGCTGTGCTACTGAAATGAAAATAACTGGAATGACAGTTGGATTGGGCCATGAGTACAACATGCCTCGGTTGTAAAGGACACCGACCGCGCGTCCCCCTCGGGCAGGACATTCTGGGTTCTGTATTCCGCTAACCTGGGACCACACCTCATGATGATGTGAATGAAAAAAGCTCGGGGTTCTTTTGAAAGATCGTATGTAGTGGCGTTAGGGTGCGGTTTTCCTTTCAGCCCCACTGTTTCGGAGTGAATTTCACCTGTTAAGACAGAACAATGGTGTCCCAGTGCTCTCACCGTGATGGTTTGACTAATGTTCCCGTATTTTTCTACAGTCCGTGTAGCATGAAGAATTTGATATTAGAACATATGCACTCACAAATCTGACCACGTTCAGACAGGACAGAGCCGTCAAAGGACTTCGCTGTGAAAACCAATTTTTGCAACATTGACCAAATTTTCTTTCTCCATATTAATAAATTGTGACTTAATTTTCATGGGTAATGACAGAGACACTGATTTATAGGGACAGGAGAACAGATTATTCCAGGTGTCACTATCTATATTTAATCCCAGTCGGCCATGCTGGAGAGCTCCAGGCATGTGGTGTGGTCCATAGTGCAGTTTGCCCCGTAACTGGGCCTACCATTAAAAACACATCCTGGCATACATGTGATTTACTCCTAATGAGTACACGTTGCTGCTGATAGCCATTCTTTGTTACTGCAGTAATATCAAGCATTCCTTCAATCCCAAAAACTGGAAAAGTTATGTATATTGCTAAGCACATATTATTAAACACGTATAACTACAGTCTGGGTCTATGTATTACTTTTTTTCCCACAT
This sequence comes from Electrophorus electricus, assembly GCF_041902795.1. Taxonomy (NCBI): domain Eukaryota; kingdom Metazoa; phylum Chordata; class Actinopteri; order Gymnotiformes; family Gymnotidae; genus Electrophorus; species Electrophorus electricus. Next base: position 5,573,467 of record NC_137521.1, on the reverse strand, counting down.
TTTGACATCATTTCCCAGTAATGATGTAATTGTCAAGAACCCTGTGATTTTGGAAGCATGAATCTGAGAGTTACACAACCCTCACTGGCCACTGTCAGTCCTGAAATTCTACACCCAGAGATGGAGATAGCTTCTTTTTCACGGCGACCCGTTACACCGCTTACAGTTGGCCTGCCTCGACAGCAGTCTAACAGGTGGGCAGTTACGCAAGGCCCTGCCAAAACCCTAACCCTAAACTAGGCCATAAACCTGCAACCTTCTGTCTGTGTCATTCTGATTTAGCTTCACTAATTAAACATCAAGTGCTTTTTGAGCTCATCAGCAAGGAGTAAAAAAAAAAATACAATAAAAAGGTAATTGCGCTGAGGCATTTTCATGCTCGTGTGAATGTGTGCGTCGTCTTAACCGCTGTAGTCCTAGAGGTTGATTCGACCATTGGGAGGGATATGTACACCCTGAGTCCTGTGTGCTAGCCTGATGGCAATTGCTCTTCATAAAAGGTTAATTTACAGATGTCATAACGCATCTCTCCGTCTAAGGACAGCCCGCGTCTGGCGTACAGGCTCAGACTCCACCCAGAAGGCGTGGGTGCTGCGGCAAACCTCTGATGATGAGATTCTGTGATGGGGGGGGGGGCTCTCCCCTCCACATGCATTTAGTCCCACCAGCTCGACACAGATGACCTGATTTATGAAAACCCATCACAGGCGATGTCGATCACGCAGGTACCAAGGCCCCCCCCAAACCAAACGAGGCCTGTCCGAGGGAGGGGTCTGACGATCCCGGAATGCGCCTCCGCCGAGAGGGCGTGCCCCATCCGCTCCTGCCTCATTAACCCCGCCCCTCCCTCCCTGCTCCGCCTGCCGGTGCGAGGTACGACCCCTGGCTAAAAATAGCAGTGATCCGCAACGCTGCGGAAGGACGACGCGGCGGGTGCAGCTCTCGTTCCACCATGTCTCCACCCTTCCCCGTGACTCCTTTCACCTTGCTCCCGCACGTCAGCGGCCGTCCAGGGGACAGGCGTCACGCGGGGGCCCATTATAAATAGGCGGGCTGTTTAGGCAGTGATATAAATAGCCGCGCCATTTTGCAAAAGTGGCTGGAACGGGGTGAACCCGGGCCGACGAGAAAAGGAAGACAGCACCCTTGGCGTGAAGAAAAATGGTTCGTGGGCTCCGCACGGGAGAGTTGTGCTCGTGGAGGAAATGGCTATTTAAAGGCCAAGGGGGCTGCTGGCTTCTTGAGGTGTTCCAGGGATTTTAGCAGAGAGTGAAAATGTGTCAACATCAGGACGTGTGACAGTTATCAGGCACTGATTTGGAAGTGATTAGAATTCGGTATAATTCTATGCCAATTCCTTCTTTTGATGTTCTCTCTTTCCTGTGTTTCATCCTTCCCCCATATAGGAGATCTCTGATCTGGACCTACATGAGTTGGTGATGAAGTCTATTGGCCGCTTGACTCTGATCAGACAGACATTCCCTCTTCCCCAGAACTCGAGCCAGCGCTGTGTCCGGAACAACCACCGCATAAACAATTCCCTCTGCGACCCCAAAGACTCCAAGGCCCAGACGCTAGAGGTACTCCACTCCCCGCCGTCCTCTGAACATAACCGTTCTCGTAACCACGCCCATGCTTGCCCTATCACAGTCTGACCCAGAAATATGCAAGGATTTCAGAAAGGGGCTTGTTTCAGACTTGATTTTTGTCCGGGCGTTGTTTGGTGTTATCGTTATTATTTTCTTCAAATCTGCACGATAATCTAATAGGTAGATAATATGAGAAAATGTATTTGGCATTCTAAGAGCACAACAATTACCATATTACAATTACAAGCTTGGAAAAAAGGCTTGAGTCTTTTTTGAGTTGTTCTCTTTTTTGTGTTGACCGTGTTATGCCAGATAAATGTCTTTAGTATGCTGATAGAAAGGTAATCAGATGCCTCTAAATGACACTTCCCCTCCTGGAGAAGCCTGTACCACACTGACTAGTTTGCTGTTTTCCTCCTTCGGTTTACCTGATTATATTAAGTACAGTATGAGAGTGTCAGATATCAGTGTAAGCATGCCTGCGTGCATGCATGGGGTGTGTGTGCATGCGTGTGTGTGTGCGTGTGTGTGCGATAGCGCAGTACAGAGTGCAGTGTAGAGGAAGAGCGGCTCAGTGATCAGCAGTGTGGGCCAGGAGACGGTCCATTTCACACAGCTCTGATCACATCCCTCCACCGGAGGAGTCCGCCTTCCCATGGGCCCTTGGCCCTCCCAGCCAGCCCTGGCCCTTCATTGGCCCCTGGCACACAACAACAACAAAAAAACTCCGTGGTATCAAATCTGCCTCCTTCGGCCTCCTTCGTCTACGACTCCACACATTTTGTTTACGTCCCCCGGACGAAAGCTGGAAGGAGTGGGAGAAATGGCACAGGAAAGGCGAAGTAACCGCAGCGCGCTTCCGTAACGGAGAGGAATTCCCGTTCATGCCCTTTTCCTCTGTAGCTTATGTGCCATATAGGTTTTCTCACCCAGTGACCATTTTCCGGATTGCAGCAGTATGCAAATTGCCAATATGGCTAATGTGTTTTTGACTGTTATGGAGGACAAATGCTGATGTCAAGAGGTTTTTTTTCTCAATTACTTGTCATCTGGGCTGCGATGGATGTGTGGCATGTGTGTACCCACACACACACACATGTGTACATGCACATGCAACACAGTGTCAAGTGTGCAAAAGCATTGTGGGTTATTAAGCAATGGGAGAAACCTAATGGCCACTCCACTTTATTTATGATGGCCTCATTAAAATGGAGACAACACTCAGGCGAGATTAGAGCAGTGCGATCGATCAGAGTGGAATTAGCTCTACTCCTGCTTCCAACGTCACATGGCCTACAGTATGTGTGTGTGTGATTGAGTGTGTGTGTGCGTGTGTGTATGTGCATGCGTGCGTGTGTGTGTGTGTGTGTGTGTGTGTATGCATGCGTGTGTGCGTGCGTGTGTGTGCATGCGTGCGGGTGTGTGTGTGTGTGTGTGCGTGTGTGTGTATGTGCGTGCGTGCGTGTGTGTGTGTGCGTGCGTGCATATGCATGCTTGTCTTTTGTAAGCAGCACGTAGTCTTAATTCTCACTCCCTGTCCCTCCCTCATAAATGGTCTTATATCATGCCTACTGTCACACCTAAAAGCAAAGGAACCACAAGAAAAGCCATAAGCAGGTGAATGAGCTCCAGCAAGCTTATTAAAGTACCTCGAATAACAGTTTAGGCTCCACAGAGTGCCGCAGTCTTTGTGCAAACAGCCCTAAGCCAGAGACGATAGCGTTCGCGTCTCTGAAAAGCGGGCCCCGCACACCAGGTGTTAGGCATGACTTTTCCATAGTTGATCAAAGCTCCATTGCTTGCTGCTGATCCCATTGTGTTACTGTCAGCACTCACAGATGTGGCTCGGGCTCCGAACAGCTCGATGGCGCGCACCTGCTGTCCTCACTACTGTACACAACAACAACAACAACAACAACAACAACAAAGTGTCCAGCTGGAGAACCATGCATGTCCTTTTCCTTGTGAGACAGTGATTAATCGAGTGTCTCGGTCTGTCCCCTCTCACGCACCACCCGTCTCTTCTCTCCGACCCAACTTCCCTGCTCCTCCACCCGCGGGGGGTCAGATCACCAACCGCTACATCTACGACACGGTGCTGCTCCTGGCCAACACCTTCCACAGGAAGCTGGAGGACCGCAAGTGGCACAGCATGGCCAGCCTGTCGTGCATCCGCAAGGGCTCCAAGCCGTGGCAGGGCGGACGCTCCATGCTGGAGACCATCAAGAAGGTAGGGAGATGTGGGGTGGGTGGAGTCGGGCTAGCAGGCGGGGAGGTGCTTCCTTTTATTGATTTATTCAATTTTGTTTACTTAATGACATTTTTGCACTATATTGGACTGTTTGCACTTGTGTAGCATGTTGTTTCGTGTCGCACCATGGTCCTGGAGGAACATTGTCTCGTTTTTGCTGTGTACTTGTATATAGCTGAAATGACAATAAAAGCTCTTTGGATTATGAACTTTGAACTTTCGTTGTGGCATCCACGCTGTATGCGTGCGTGTGTGTGTGCATGCGTGTGCGAGTGTGTGTGTGTGCGCCTGTTTCCGGCAAGAAAGAAGAGAGAGAGAGAGAGAGAGAGAGAGAGAGAGAGAGAGAGAGAGAGAGAGAGAGAGAGGTCTGCATGTTTCTAGCTGCCTACGTTTTAGGCGTCCCCTGAGCTTGTTCACCCCTCGGGCCTGTGACGGACTGTGATGGATTGTGCCGGGCAGCGTGATGCTCCCCTGGCCTGCTCCGCACCCTCGACCCCTGCCTGTCTCACCCATGGTGTTCCTCGCTCCCACCCGGCTCCCCCACTCCACTGCCGGGTTCTCGCGCGGGGACGTTCAGACACGAGCCCGTGTCTCGCGACCCGCGGCTCGGTGTGAGCGAACTCTTTGTGCTTGGTGAAGAATGGCCTGTGCTATGTCTGCATGCACACGTATCAGCACACCCCTGTCATGCGGCTCCAGAGATATGACCCTGCTCTCTGTTCCCCCCTCTGCTGAGCTGTGACCGCCCGCACAAATTCAGTCCACACAATCCCCAGACGCCACCATGCCGAACACGCCCGGGAAGCCACGCGGGAGCGGTGGTGTGCTGATTCCTGGATCTTTAAATAATCGCTCAACGGAAGCCGCGATTCCAAAGTATTTGTAGATCCGTCACATGCCCATGATGCACAGGCACACACTCCGGTGGTGAAGGTCAACCCCCTTTTCTCTCAGTATCACTTTAAAGACTCCTAAAGAGATATATAGATCATACCAGACCCGAGTGATGCCTGGACATTTTACCGTACGCCAACCAGATAACGGGTTCCTATTTGAATCCTCCAGGGACGTGTCCAATGGAACGTTGCTGTACAGCTTAATTACAGGAAGTTTGTGTTTATCGGCTTTTCAGTGCAGCCCGGTGTGAGCTCGTTTGGAAAGCGTTCGTCAGATTTTATAATTGGTTGTCTAATTAATTCTGTCAGGCCCGGCACTGGCGTGGCGCGTTCGCTACAGTTACGGCATCGTTAGCTCAGGGTGGAAGTTGAAACAGGATGTGGCAACAGTGGGTCTAAGAGCACTGAGTGCTGGAACGGAAATGAGCTCCAGTGACTCCAGTGAGTGCCTGAGTGGGAGTGGGCAGGGCGCTTTTTCTCCCGGGACTGGGAAAATCTGCTCGTGGTGTAGACTGCCATTCCATGGAGATTTGACATGTGGCAATAACAATTAAGATGATGATGGTGTTGATGATGATGATGATGATGATGATGATGATGGATATAGCTGATGTGCAATCGTTTAGCTTATTTCTAGTTCAGCGTTGTTTTTTTATTTCTAGGCGCTCCATGAATTGTGCAAACCTGGTAATATGCATGAGCAATACCGTCTTTAGTACAATGGTGGTGTCCCCTTTGCAGGGTGGTGTGAGTGGTCTGACCAGCCTGCTGGAGTTCACGGAGAATGGCACCAACCCCAACATCTTCTTTGAGATCCTGGGCACAAACTACGGCGAGGACCGTGGACGTGGCGTGAGCAGGGTAAGGGCCTTCCAAGTCTCGCTCACAGCTCCCGTCCTCTCCGTCACCCCTATAGGTCCCCACCCCAACTCCCGTCCTCTCCGTCACCCCTATAGGTCCCCACCCCAACGCCCGTCCCCTCCGTCACCCCTATAGGTCCCCACCCCAACTCCCGTCCTCTCCGTCACCCCTATAGGTCCCCACCCCAAGGCCCGTCCCCTCCGTCACCCCTATAGGTCCCCACCCCAACTCCCATCCTCTCCGTCACCCCTATAGGTCCCCACCCCAACTCCCATCCTCTCCGTCACTCCTATAGGTCCCCACCCCAACTCCCGTCCTCTCCGTCACCCCTATAGGTCCCCACCCCAATGCCCGTCCCCTCCGTCACCCCTATAGGTCCCCACCCCAACTCCCGTCCTCTCCGTCACCCCTATAGGTCCCCACCCCAACTCCCGCCCCCTCCGTCACCCCTATAGGTCCCCACCCCAACTCCCGTCCTCTCCGTCACCCCTATAGGTCCCCACCCCAACGCCCGTCCCCTCCGTCACCCCTATAGGTCCCCACCCCAACTCCCGTCCTCTCCGTCACCCCTATAGGTCCCCACCCCAAGGCCCGTCCCCTCCGTCACCCCTATAGGTCCCCACCCCAACTCCCGTCCTCTCCGTCATCCCTATAGGTCCCCACCCCAAGGCCCGTCCCCTCCGTCACCCCTATAGGTCCCCACCCCAACTCCCGTCCTCTACGTCACCCCTATAGGTCCGCACCCCAACTCCCGTCCTCTCCGTCACCCCTATAGGTCCCCACCCCAACTCCCGTCCTCTCCGTCACCCCTATAGGTCCCCACCCCAACTCCCGTCCCCTCCGTCACCCTTATAGGTCCCCACCCCAACGCCCGTCCCCTCCGTCACCCCTATAGGTCCCCACCCCAACTCCCGTCCTCTCCGTCACCCCTATAAGTCCTCACCTACAAAGCTCACTATCAGCTCCTTTCTATAAGGTGAACGTGGTGACACCATTCACTTAAAAACATTATTAAAAGTTTTTCAATAGGATGTCATCGTAGTGTAATTCAAAGTCATAGCAGCGTCACAGTGCACCTATGCAGGTGGTTTACCTACTTTTTTTTCCCCTGCCCTGTTTGTTTGTTTGTCTTGTTTATGGAACGGTAGCACAGGACTCATCTTTCACTCATCTGTGATTAAATCTTTTCCGTACCCTGCATTTTGCTAATTGAAATGGTCATATTTCTTTGTATTTGCTTGGTCGAACAGTGGATGGCAGATCGGCTCTCGGCGGCAGAGTGCCCTCCCGTGGACGCGCCGCACGTCGCGCGTGACAGTTGTCGCCCATTAGCACGCTCTCTCTGTCTAGGTTGATCGATGACCCTTTCGTGTCGGAGCCGCGCTACAGGAGCTGTATGTCACTGTCAAAAGTCCCCTGGGAGACCCGTCAAGTGCTGCGTCACGGGGTCACATTCAGAAGCACTGATTAACAGCAGGGGTCATGGTTGAGGCCTGCCGACCTCCGCCCAGAGGTGTAGGTTCAGAAGCTAATAGCAACATCGGACCCTGCACCACCCTGTTGATTTCACTGATCCGTCCCGCCTGCTGGCTCGGGCTAATTGGCCAATCCTGGTGGCTGCGACTACAAAATAGGGAAAACGGTCCCTTTCTGAACCTGAACCCACCCGTTTGCTTCCGGCATTGGCAGGGCACTAAAAAGCACGTCTTCTCATTGGAGTCTGGAGGATTGCCATATTTTGAGCCCTAAACCATTTGAAACATCAATGACCAATTTCGTTTCTAAAGCGCGGATTAGCGCTGCTTTCTCGCGTGCTCTGTGGCGTGGTCCTCGTGCTGTTATGGGTCAGATCACTGGTGGAAGGGCTGTCGTCACCAAGCCCCAGATATGCAGTAATGGTGTTTCCGCTCTGAGAGAGAAACGTGCTGGCAGTGCGATCCAATTCCCCGGTTCTGTTCGGCAGATCTGATGGTTTAAAATGATTATAATGATAAGATTTGAGTCGTGAGCACATTTCCAGACGCCCAAGGTCATGGCACAAAAAAAGAGCAAAGAGAATAAAGAATGAGAGCGTGAAAACAGTACACAACAGAAGGACGAAAATCTAATGAAATTAATAAATAACTGTTAATGTAAAAAAAGAAGTGACTGAGATGCAGTTATGTTAAGCTGTTTACAAAAAGGAAAAGCAACAAAGAAAACAGTTGATGGTCAGCCAGTCCAAGGTCCAGTCCACAGTCCTGATGGCTCTGGTGTTTGTTAGAGCACTGCCGTAACACCCCGGACACCTCTAGTAATAAATTGCATAAAGCAGTTAATTATTCTAACTATGTTATTACGGTTGATTACAGTGATTATGTGTCACAAACACACTAGACCGTGCACGTTTAATCTGAGAAGGGACCACCTGATATTACCCAGCTCCGTGTGCGGGACTCTCGTGTGCTCTGATGGGTGGGGGTCAGAGCATGGCCTCGGGGGAGGGACGCGAGCACTCCCCGGCCCTTCCATTGGCTGAGCAGCTGTGTCCAGCCCCTCCCCCTGGCAAATCCCAGCCTTCCCTTGTACTGGAGACCAGGCTGTTGCAGCTCACAAATTAAATTGTCAGATCCCATTAGAGATAATGGTCTCCAGCAAAAACAAGACCATGCCACGTCTCCCGAAGATGAAATGAATCTTTTAAGTACAAAGTAATTACATTATGCAAGATTTCATAATCGGGGAATGATAATTGCTTTTGAAGGGATCAAATACTTGCTTGGGAACCGCGCGGAATAACATTTGAGAGGGGACACGCTCGGTCCATTTGCAGTTCGTCGGATTAGCGTGTCTCAGTAAACACTGAGGACTACAGCTTGTGCTCTGCGTGTGTAATGAGTTAAATTGTTTGTACACTTTTTGATAATATTCAAATGAGTTGTAAAATAAACGCGCAGCACTTAAACCTTCATGTAGAGCTATTTGTGAGGCAACAGTGAATCTCTTCAAGTTTTAATAGTTTCCAGGTTCTTTATGTCCCATCTGTTTAGTAAGTGCACTTATTAAAGTTGAGGAGGACACATGACAAATGTGAATCTCGGCTGTCGCATTAATCACGCAAATTAGTTCCTGTCATGTCTAGGACAGATAGGCCTTGAAAAGTGCTGTATTTCAAAAGATTATGAAGACATGCAAAAAACAAAAAAAAAAAAACCCATCCTGCTAGCTTTAGGCGAAACGCTAGCTCCTCCGAAGGACGCACGGCAGTCCGCTCCTTCCAGCCGCTTCCTCGGACTTGGCCATGCCTTTCGTGCTCCTAGTGACAGCTTTCAGGTGTCCACCCTGAGGTCAAGGCTGACGTCAAGGTGACTCCCCCAAGCTGGTCAGTCCCTCCCATGTCAGAACGGTCCACTTAAGCTCTCTTCGGCTGTCTCGGCGGTCGGCACCGGCCCACCAACGCCCACATCCATTCCCCCTTTTTACATCTGCGCATCCACCAGTCTTGCCCTCTTGTTCCTGTGTGCACTCCCATGCCCTCGGGGGTGTGCATCCAGAGATCTACTTATTGGTATTAATGGTCCAAAGCAATCTGTCTTAATTACTATTACCTTCGTGCAAAAATTGGTTTTCCACATCGTTAGTTCCTTCAGCTGCGAGCGGCTCGTCGGCCTATGCATCGCCGCGTCTGAAAGTATCACCGTATGCCGGCGAGGCGTGTGTAATCGCGTGATTAGATGGGGAGAATAATCGTTCTTGCAGGGATAAGACACATTCGCCTGGGTCTTTTTTTTTTTTTAATTGAAATTGCGTTTGAGATCAGGTCAGGCGGTCATTACTTCGGAAGAGCCGATAAGGGGGGTTGGGGTGGGGTGGAGGGGGGATATTGGGGGGGCGGGCGAGCGAGGGCAAACAGAGAGATCTGGAAGTGATAACTTAACTAGTTGCCTTTAGCAGACACTTATTTACACCCCAGCTACGCAGCACGCATATCTTATTAGCGAGTCCCTCTCCAGTGTAAGTCTGAGCAGCTGCACTGATATGCGCAGGAGCTATCACGAAGCCGAGCTCCGTTCAGACGTCACTTCCGCAGACGGGCCCCGCTTCCAGTAATGCCTCCAAAACACTAATGGACCTCGGGGTGAAAGCTCTCCAAACGTGTGTATTAAACTTGTGAAATCTGTACAGTGCAAGGGATATCCCCTTGGATACATCTCTCTATTTCTCCCAATTTTCCGTTCCATTAGGTAGCTTCAGATGTTCCTTTAGAAGCCCGGCCTCTGCCAGCCGGAGGGGGCGGGGCTGGGAGCGAGAGATGGGAGCTGTTGGGGTTGAAGGGACAGACAGACTCATTGATTTGTCCTGCTCCAGAACCTCTCCCTCTTCGCGCATGTCACGCACACAGCTCCCGGCGTGTAAAATGCCTTCGGGTTCTCGCTGGTGCCGCTCCTTGATTTTCCCTGGGTCGCAGCGACACTTTCTTCCAGACCTGTGACCTAGATGTCATTCTAATGTCGTTAAAGGGTGGACGGAACCGAACAGACTGAAGGGAGGCGGCGTCTGAGGCCCGCCGTGCTCCTGGTCATTCCCCGTGTTCCCTGCCCACTCCGTGTTTTTGCCAGAGATCTGTATCCGCCCTCGCGCCTGTGAAGTGCGCTCTCGCCCCCTCTTTTGAGATGGCCCGCCTCTCCTCGCCTCCGGCACTGACTAAAAAGGACCTTGTCCCTTTGGGCGTGTGTCCGGAGGGGCTAGCGGACAGAACACTCTTCCTGATAACTCAGGTCAGGGATTGGTGGCTCGGGGAGATATTGACTTTCTTAAAAGTTTCGGTTTGGCCTTTGAACCCACGCAGAAGGGTACGAGGGAGGATATTCTAGATGGACAAACCCCATCCTGCCTCTTCACACTGCTGCTCTGACTAATTGGTGCACATTATTTGGTCAGAAACTCATGGAGGTATCAACAGAAAAGACTTGAATCCTCCTTAATTAAATTTCCTGTTCCTAACTGCATATAAATCTATAAAGAAGAGCATGAATACAAAACATATTCTGTTATGTTAAACTTGCTGGTAAGTACTTTATTTTTAAATATCTTTTCAAGTGTAGAATTTCAAGTTACAGCACTTAAAAATGCACCGTTCAGTGTAAAATATTCCTAGACTTATAGTGAGTGGTAAATAATATTTTATTCCTCAGTGCAAGGACGTGTGTTGTCCTTTTTTGTTTAGAAACGTATAAACTGAATATATTTGATTCAAGCTCCAGCTAGAGCTAAACGACATAAAAATTGATCACCCACTGAGTCTCCGTACATCAGTAAAACACGCCTGTTCCCATCCAGAGATATAAACCTGCTCTTGGATAAACATAATAGCCATTGTGGCATGTTAAAGACATCTGGTCCATGCTTGAACAGCCTGGAAAGGAGCCCCTGTTCTCTCTCACGCCTCCACTCCCAGAAACCCTACTCCTTGTAGGCATGTCTTGTATCAGTTTGACTACAATACAAGAGATAACTAAATATAACAGATAAATAAAACTGCGAACGACTTGGCTCACCTCTGTTACGGTTGTTTTGAATCGCTCGGCGCTCTCGCGGCCGATAAACCTCCGGCTGGTCGAGCGCCCCCCGAGGCTCGCGGTCCACAAAACAGAGATTGGTGTGGCTCCTCCCACACGCTGCGGGGACGTGCTCCGGTCCTGAGAACGCGGCTGAGTGGGGCGCCCAGAGCAGCGCTCCACCTTACCGGGAGGAACACCCGAGGCACACTGAGCTTGTGGTTTTTTATTTATCGTGTTCCGTGATAGGGGTGGCAGGGAAAAGGCAGAACAGTGGGGATAATAAACAATTCCTGCATCTAGAGATGTGCTAAAGTCACGTGTGCATGCAACCCCCCAAACACATACACAGACACACACACACACACACACACACACACACACACTTATCAATGTGTTCCCAATGAATGCACCTTAGTTCGTCGGTGCTGACCAGGTTGTTTCCCTTAATTTCAACATGCTCAAGGCATTTCCCTTTTTTAATACCACAGAGATATTATTTATTGTAGTAATGGTTTTATTTTTAATTGTGTTCTGAATTTCCTGAAGTGTGCATTATTATCTTTTGAAGGTATTTTGAATGTTGTGAAACCGCCGGGGATTCAAACTGCCAAACACCAGCAGGCAGATTTAAAGGAGCTTTGCAAAAATCCCCTGACTGTGTCTTCATCTTTTATAGAAAACTGTGCTTTTAAAGTGTCGGAGTTCAGCAGGATGTGAAAGGAAAGGTTCCCGAAAGGGCGGCGTGGTGGCACGCACGCGTGTGTGCGCGTGTGCGCGCGTGATCCAGGTGCCAGGCGTGTGTGGCCCTGTAGGCCTCGGCAGAGTTACAAGGTGTAAAGCTGGGGATTACAGCGGGCACTGCCTCTCCTCTGCCCGGCGGGCGCGGGTCCCAGCGCCACGCGCTCGCCACGCCCGTCCTCCTGCAGGGAGCGGATTAGTGGAGCGATGCCTCTTTCCAGCTCTTCCACGTCACCACACCCTGGCAACCACAACATTCCACTGCTACATGTCCCTCACTTTCTCCTTCCCGCTCCCTCCGCCTTCTCTCTCTTTCTCTCTTAATCTTGTCTCTGTTTCTCTCACACCTTGTCCGAGTTGCCTTCTCTCTCGCTCGCTCGTCTCTTCACTCACTTTCTCAGCCACGAGCCCGCCCCCCTTCTCTCGCCCCCTCACTCGTTCTCAATCGCCCTCAGCAAGCCTTTTCGCTCCGTCTCACTTTCTCACCCCTTTTCTCAAGCTTTGATCACTGCGATCGCCTTTTTGCAGTCCTCCGACCCCGATGAGGCCGTCCCAACGTGCCAGCGCGTTGCAGGTCTGTTTTCGGGTGGGTTTGTTGTTTGTTTGTTTGTTTGTTTGTTTTTAAAGGTCAGGAGAAGGTGTGAACGCGACAGGCATCTTTATCCGCCCAGCGAAACATGCGCCCATGGAGAAAGCAGCTGGCTTCCCGCCGCTAAAGGTGTCATATATCTCCGAGACCTTTTTCCGCGGGAGTCGCGTTCGCCTGGCGACTTGCTCTCCACCAGGTCCTCCCTTCAGCTTTCTAACGTGACTCGCGCCATGCAGTATATTACTTGTGCGCCACACAAAGGCTCCACCCACAACAGGACTCCGCCCCTCGATTAAGCTAATTACGCAACACTCTCCCAACAATGCCCCGCCCCCTGAATGCTGCAGCAGGAAAGGTTGGTTTCCATAGGCAGGTGCCCCTCGCCTGACTCCGCCCCCTTCTCCACGCTATCGTCCTCATGTCACAGAGGACTCATCACTCTCACTTACATTAGGCTGTCCTCAACCACCTCCGCATTCGGCCTCGCAAACCATAGGATGAGACATTATAACGTTTGATTCTGGCTCACTTACTCTTTCTCTCTCTCTCTCTCTCTCTCTCTCTCTCTCAGTCCCTCACTTTCCCCTTTTCCGTTGCCAGGCTGCTCCTGCGACAGCTCACCTGGCTTGTGCTCCGCCAACCCCCCCCCCCCCCCCCCCCCCCCCCCCGCAGTCAAATGACTGAGAGCCAGATCTCAGAGGGGGGTGCGAGCCCTCGCTTCAGCACCACCCGGTGTAGTAAGCCGAGCTGAGGCCTTCCTTCGCTCTCGTTTCTCCCTCTCCGTCTCTCTCTAGCTGGGGGGGCATGCTTTAGCAGAGCCAAGCCAGCCTCCTCCCTGACAGAGTGTCTACAGGATGAGAAGTCTTCTACGCTTGTACTCCACACAGCTGGTGGTATACACATTCAGCAAGTGGAGGGGCACCGGTACAATAATACACCACGCTTCAGTTTGATATGTGCTTCATTTGCTGAACACACACGTCACACGCGTCGCACGTTTCGTTTAGTGTTTGACACGGTCATTGGCTAATTAGAAATTTGGAGTCACGCGTTACGGACCTTCAAAATGAAGGGAGCTGGTGGCTTTCTGTAAATTAATCTGCATTCCAGTTGTAAGTCTTCAGAAGGCCATGTCAGGGACAGATGAGGTTGTCGAGTATAAAGCGGCCAGACTGCACAGGCTCATGTTTAATGGAGGAGTCTGGAGCACATTCCAAGTGTGGCTGTAAATCAGTGTTTATCCACACATCGCGGTTGGTTTTTGAATACGTTATCACTGGGTTGGTCGCAACTAGCTTTATGTGCATGCACACAAACACACACATACACACACACACAGATGCACGCGCACGCACACACACACACATATACAAGCAGATACTTAATGTAGCTGTAAAAACCATTAACTCATACGTCCAGTTCGATTTCAGTTTAAATTGTGGTCAAGCTAATTAGCTTTCTGCTCTGCCACTCAATTAATTTTGCCATGTTTCCCACATTAAAACTTTACACTTCAAATGAACTCCGAGCTTGGTTTTCTATTAGAGAGTCTAAACAAGAAACCGTGATTTGTTTTTATTTACACTATACGTACACGTAACTGCTCATTCAAAACCCTTTTAAAAATTAAGCCTCGTGCTAATAACTATTTGCTCCCTTCAAAAAAAAGAACTTGGTCATTTTCAGATGAATTGCGGAAACATTTTGAATCAAATCAAAGACAAAGTAACAACAGTGAGGGGCGCAGAATAAACTACGTAAGCTTGAACCGTCTGTAACGGTCTGTCAGACAGCTCGTCCTCGGAAGATACACAAGCACGCTGAACAAATCGGATCTGCGCTCGGAGATAATCGATACTGAATCCCCTAACATCTATGTGTCTTCACAACAACATTTCCCGTGCTTTTACTGGGTATGTTCATTCAAATCCGTTTCCTTCTATATTTCGTTCCAAACTAATCATTATCATTTATTTCAGAAGCAGCGAGGCTCGGGAGCGTAGCCTGTTAAGTTTAGTTTATCTTAGAAAATGATAATCAGCTGATTTATGATTTATGACGTTTTTGAGACCCTTTGGAAGTCATTTTCCTCTTCAATCATTTTTCATGTAAAATCCGTACTGCATATCATAGCAATATCTGCCCAGGTTCTGAGAAGACCCCCTTCAAACAAAGCCATGCCCACAGATTTACAAACGCACTCTATGTCTAAGGAATGAAACATCTTTTTTTTTTTTTCCCCATACGATCAGTATATAATGTGCTCATTGCTGTCGATAATTATTATGATTGCCCAAAGCCTACACATTCATGGCTAATATGCTTTCTGGGAATGAATCATCTTTTAATTGTTATTACATGAACTTTGGGAGGTAGGGTGGTGGGTGGTGCTCTGAAACTGAAAAATGGCTTTGTGTCATTTGCTGTTAGTAATGTACTGTGGCAGAATATATACACTTTAATTGAAATAACACATGAAATGCTAATACGGTTTGAATTCCTAGACCATTACTTCATTCTCTTTATTCTTCAGGTCACATGAATATTTCATTTAAGGCCAGTGGAGTTTACAGAACTGGCTGAGTCAAAAGATTTGAATTATTTACTTTTGTTCCCTTTGTTATTATTTATTCAAAATATATACTTTGTTAATATTGTTTGCAGATTGGGACTTAACATATAAATTTATTCGGAATACATTTGCAAATGTCAGTAATACTTAAATAGCCAATTCCTGCATAGGGCATTACATTAGATGAAAACTGTCAAATGTACAATCTCTTTAACCCTAAAGAAAATGTTTCTTTTTCCCTGCTGGAAAAGACTGTAGGATAAAGTGAGTGAAATGTGTGAGAAACAGGGGAAAAAAACCCGCATGATCTGCCTTCCTACTAACGTACTGTCATGTACGTCACACATCTTACACGCTTATACTCCTGTCTGCCAGGCTTGAGGACCCCTGTGGGGACTGACAGAGCTGACCAGATACTGGGCTCAGAGGTTTAATGGAGCGCCTTGTCTTGTCCAGATGGAAACAGGCTCTGCACAGGCTGTAGGACCTGACCGGGGGAATACGGGATCAAGAGTATCTGCCGAACCGCGTGTGCTAGTCGACCGGCTGCAGGAAAGTGTCGGTGAACGTAGGCGCAAGGTAGACGTTTCCAGTATAATGGGCGCTGAGCGTGTGTTTGGCTCACCTCCGCTACACGTTTTGGAAGCAGGAGGATTTTTCCTCGAGCAGAAGCCCGTGTTAGGCTGACTCAACCTGGGACAGCACATGCCATGCGCACAAGCCACGTGCCTGATCGAGAGGGGGAGATGCAGATGACCGGGCAGAGATGGAGGCCCGTGCCAACAGACGTCACGTAACACACGCCGCGGGTTGCCCCTCTCTAGCCAGAAGGGTGGGGGGTTATAATTGCATGTCTGTCACAAAGTGAAGGGCTCTCATGTATATTTGAACACACCACCACATATCAGCCAACATATTTGAAATAAGGTCCCCTTGAAATATTCATGGCCAGATGCTCTGGGAGGACCTGGAATGTAATGGAGAAGCTTTCTGTTTCCATGGCGATTAAAGATGGGCCGTCGCTGAGCCCACACAAGCTGGAGCAAGCCAGGTTTGGTTTGTCAGTGTGTCATTATCGTGGATTGGGCCTTCGCCTGCTCCGGTTTTAAAGGCTGTGTTTACAGAGGCCGCCAGCCCCTGACGTGAGCCAGTATGCCCTGCCGGCAATGAGATACCGCGCTGAAAACCTCCTGTCTGAGCTGCAGGGAATAAGGCATCGACGCCACGCGTGCAGGTACAATATCGGTTATTATCGGACATTGCCATGAATGCACAGCGCAGGATCCATGCAAACGGACTCAGCTCACCTCCAGCATGCCGCTGTCTTTAATGAGCCGGCTCCTTTCAGTCCGAATGCAGATTTTATGCGGCCTGAACGCCTCACGGGAACAGAATAAGGCGAATATGGGCCATCGAAGAAAATCTGTTACTGCACCGTAAGGGGTACATCAGGGAAATAAAAAGGAAATCTCTTCCTCTGGTGGGTTTTCCATCGCTAGTACAGACCCAGAACGGGAGCAAGCGTGTGTGCATCAACGCGGAATTCGTTACCGCAGCGTTGCGTGCGTGGCGATCCGTCACCCCACCGGCACATGGATGTGTCCTCTTTGTTGGCTGGCCGCACCGACGCCCGGTTTTAACCTTTTTATTGTTAGCGTTTAAGTGTCTGAGCGGGCAGGCGGCGTAAGCAGGGCAGGCTAATCTTGTCGACGCCCCACCTGAGCCCCACACTGACCTCTGGTTTGTCTGCGAGGATGAGGCTACAGCCCAGAAGGCTGCCCCAGCCTGACTCTGCTTGTGACGGCGCACGCTGCCTATCAGGCAGCTGATTAAGGCAAACAAGTCCCCACATGAAATGTAGACTTGTCGAGAGCCGTCGCGATAGGGCGGCGCACCAGGGGCGATGAATGTGCTGTGGAGTGAAGCATTATGGGATTCTAATGGTAGCATTCCTCTGATGGAGAGCCTGGGCAGGTTCCCTTCTTTCCTTTCAGCAGGGGGAAATGAGCTCTTATCTGTCCCTCTGAAGATAAGGAGGTGGACTGTGTCTCTCTCTCTCTCTCTCTCTCTCTCTCACACACGCTCTCACTCTCTTTCTCACTCTCTTTCTCACTCTCTTCCTCTCCCCCACGCTCTCTCTTGCTCTTGCTGGCTCTCTCTCTCTCTCTCTCTCTCTCTCTTTCCCTCTCCCTCTCTCTCTCTCTCTCTCTTTCCCTCTCCCTCTCTCTCTCTCTCTCTCTCTCTCTCCCTCTCCCTCCCACTCCTGGGAATTCACCAGCCTGCTACTTCAGATGAGACAGTTCATCTCACCAGTTAGAGGATAAAAAAAAAAAACCCAGCATTCGCTTGAAATTCAGACGGCAAAACTAATTTGAAATGAAAATGGCTCATCTTACTGAGCTGTGGCTTCTGAGTCCCCGTATGCTTAGCATAACCGTTGAATTTGTTTACCGCGTTGCCAGGGTGGGAATATTCAGTGAGTGTTTGACACATGGCCACCGTACAAAGTGCTCACGTTTGATTTCAGGCACACAGCCCCCCCCCCATTAAGGGTCAGTGGACTATTAAAGTCTGGGCATATGTGCATCCAAAATGTTCACGGCACATTTGTTAAGCCTCCATTTGCCTGTCAGCTGACTGGGACCCGCAGGAACGGTCGTGAGAGAGTGCGCGTAGGCGTGGATGTTCTGCTGATGCACCACCTCGCCGTACTAGCTCCCCAAGACGAATGGCTCTTTATCGATCAGATGTGGTCTGAATGTCTCACGAGCGTTTAGCATAGCCCCAACACTGTAGATCTTTAGCATTCTGAGCTTCCAGAAGCTTCTGCGGGGCTTCCCTTTCAGTCATGCCTGGGGGCTGCAGCTCCGTCGGCCTGCTCGGGCGACGCAGGAGCATCCAATAGATGAGCGTCGCTAACAGGTTGCTGGTGGGCGATTCGTGAGTCACGGGGTTTTTGTATTCCAAGAGGGGCTTCACACCCATCAGACAAGCAGAAATCGACGAGGAGGCACTCTAAGCCACAGCACTCTTTCTAACTTATTTGAATTAACGACCTCAGCTTGATGTGTCAAATTCCCAAAAACCAGCATTCCCAAAAACCAGCATCTCAGCCCAGTTCCACTAGCATGCGATGCCCTTACGCTACATGTTTATTTGATGATAATGGGAGACCTGGTTCTTCAGATGTCAGGTGGTGTAACGGAGTGAAAACCTTTGCAGTTATGTATGGTGCTATTGACGTTTGTAAATGTATTCCGAAAAATAAAGGTTTAAGAACAAAATGATTAATGATCAATATTTAAACAGCACAAGCCGGTGGTTGTCAGGTGTCTAGGCAGTACAGTATGAAAGTTAAAAGTTTATTTTGTTTCTAGTAAAATCTACAAAACAACCATAAAGCACAGAAAAAGCAAACCCTGACTATCAGGGTTTATATGAAGCGAAAAAAAAAAAAAAAAAAAACAGCTTCCAATTCCAAGAGTGATGAACCAGAGAGAAAATATCTCCAGCACACACACACACACACACACACACACACACACACACACACACAAACACACACTCTCTTTCGCAGTCTTTCTCACATACACACACTCCACACTCACACATACACCTGACACTGTGGGAGATGTGGCAGCAGGCTGGATGCTTGTGCAGACTGACGTGTAAGAGGTCCATAGGTTTTGCAGCTGAATCTGTAGGAGAGAGTCCCTTCACAGCCATTAAAATGAATCCAAGTGTAAACGCTAAATCTTCACACACGTCAGATGCTTTCTCACACTCTCACCATGCGATCCAAGCCTCGATATTATGCAAATATCCAGGGGGAGTCTCTTGACAATCTGACTAATGGAATGCAGTGATATTTTGTGAAATGATACTTACCAGACATATCATGTGTATTGTTCACCACTCTTTGATAATAGTACAGTATTCGTTGAGATTATTAATTTGCATACATGATTTCCATATTCTGGTTATTGCGCTTTTGGAAACACAAATCAAATGGGGTTTTATTGGAACTTCAGATCGGCTGTGCACTGTTCATGGCACACTTTTGTGTGTGTGTGTTTTGTGCGCAAAATTCCTTTTTGGTGCCTGTTATGGAGGAAACTCTGAAATGGCTGCTGGTTTGATCTCCGTACCAGAGGAACAACATGCTAACGCGGCGGAACGTTGCTATTCTTTTCCTGTTTGGTTCTTTGTTGTTTTTTTTCCTTGAGCCAATCAATAGATATTTGTATGATACTATCCAACTGTGAGGAAAGTGGCTTGTGGTGGCAAATCAACTGTTTGCACAGCAAACATCTGCTAAGTTTAATTAGAGCTGAGGGAACACTTTACTTTGTGTTTAAATGAGATAAAGTTCACGTGCCAAAATCATCTTTTGCTCTGATTGTTTCTGAGAGGACTGATTACCTGCCTGCACAGCTAATACCACACGCTGTCATTTGCTTCTTTAAAAATGAACACGGCCCTGCTGTGCGCCGACAGTTTTCACAGGCTACATTTAATTCAGAGCAGAGTATCGCTATAGAATATCAAGAACCTTTCAAAACACTGGACGGCAGGTTTGGAATCAAACACACAGGAGTGAACTGCTGTATTAAAGAGAAATCTATTGTTTTGCACAGAATGCAGCGTACAAGCTATTAGTGGGTGTTGTTTATTAGTAAATGCGTATTAAGTCAATTGTTTCAAATCTAATGATGGAACAACTAACCTGGTTTCATGGTTTCATGCTGTAGTGAAGATCGTACTTTGTTTACCCAACAAACAAAGGTATAGGCCATGTGTCAAATCTTGCTTTCTGACCAGCTTTAGAAATGATAGCCTTAGTTATTGTGTTTCTGCAGTACAGTGACAAGACGCCCGGTATGATTTATCGTTAAATCATTATATCTAACAGCTTTTCACAATTAAAGACTAAATCTATTCCCAGATATTGACCACACAGCCAGCCTGTGTGTGTGTGTGCGTCTGCAAGTGCATGTATACACTGCCTAGCTGCTTTATTAAGTACAGGAGTTCAACTGGGCTTCAGCTTGCTAAATAAACTAGTTCATGATGTCTCAAACTTTTAGTAGTCTAGACTATTACTATTACTTCTTTACAGAACATTATATTTGAAGTTATTTCCAAGCATTCTGTCTCATAGGTAGCTAAAATGCCCAGTTACTAAATGTACTCTAAAGGTACACTTGCAGCTAGCTGGACAGCTAACAACAATTGAAGATTAATCTTGCTAATCATATCGTCAGTGCAGAAAAGTTAGAGTTGAGATATATGTGGATGGCTAGAGAAAAGTGCAGAAATTAACTGATTATATCCAAGAGATGCTGGTTTTGCTGTTGTGGAGTTGGGGGGGGGGGATCTGAAGTGATTTTGATATTAATTTCAATGGTAAAACTGCCCACCCTTAGTGTAGTGAAATGACGCTACCACGGTTGTCCCTCCGCTGGCATGGCGGTCCCCAGGGTCCCACCTAGCAACACATTCCTTGTTTATGTTGTGGTTGTGTTCTTGTTCCGCCCCCCCTTGATTGTCTCGTTTCAGTTCTTAGCTCCGTACTCTGGGTTCGACCCTGGACCGTTCCTATGACAATGATTATAGATAGGCTCTAAATAAATGAATCCGTTCCGCATGTAATCACGTAGCGCTACAGGAGCCATTTAGACAGAAACGTATACAGATACAAAAACTGTTTAATCAAACATCCATAATACCAACGCTGAGAATTCCATGTTATCAAATTAAACGATACCGTTCACCACGTTGTTATCGTCTGTGAAAGTCATAGGTCTCCACCTACTAAACCCCAGTATGTTTACTTATGTTATGGCTGCAGACTGTAGCCTATTTGTTCCCAAACACCAGTCATTGGGCTCCCTGTTCATCACTGGTGTGCTTCTGACTACATTACCACTGCGGACCGGCTCCTGTTCGATTGGCGGTCTAGTCTCAGCAAAGCATTAACACTCTCTTGGAGAAGGCCTTGTTGTTGAGTGTTGAGCTGATGCAAGTTTCTAATGCGCAACAGCGTTGCTGGGGTTCTTACACCTATCAGAGTCAGTGTTCGGTTGGGAGTGGTGGTCCACGGAAAACCCCAGCAAACTGGAGTGCTATGATCAGAATCTGACATGGATAAAGTGGAAAACTAACGCAAATTTCACATGGCACCATATGGGCACGACAGAGACTTATTTACTGTCTCGCTGTAATGATACTATTAGAAAAGGTTTTTTATGTCAAGCAAAAATAATACTGTAGCTTCCTAAGTTACAATGTTTTAAGTTATTAGTTGGTATGAAAAGTGTTTATTGCTCTCATTTCCATTCCATGCCTAAAGTTATTAGTATAAGCTAAAGTGAGACCATTTTTTGTTCTGTTTTTTGTATGTTTGTTTGGTTGGGGTTTTTTTTGTTGTTGCTTTAGCTGGCAACCTGGGACCCGATCCATGGGCTCAACGGAACCCTCTCAGACCGGAGGCTGGAGAACAACATGCGAGGAGTGATCTTACGGGTGGTCACTGTCTTGGTAAGTGCTACTTCTAGATCTCTCTATCATAGACTCAGATTAATACTACTTACTGTCCAACCTGACGAATAGTTCAATAAAACCCATCACTTTTTTTAAAAAATTAAATGTCATCTAACAGAATCCAGAAATAAGTCAAATGCTTCCTTTTACAATTTTCTTCACTGACTGGATATTGTGACATCAAAATTCACAATATAAAACAAGAGACAGGACTCTCAACATCTGTGCAGTGTTACTGCATTGTTTTGATTCGTATTTAATTAATTGATTATTTACTTGTATTGAAGTCCTGGCAAGTGCTGGATTATATCACCCTGCTATGGTCATTTCCCCGCTCAGAATGTTGTCTAGTTTACCTCCAGACTTAGCCACGTCCGAGAAATTCCTGTTAGGTAATTTTAAAGGGAGTTTGCGTGGGAGATGAGTGGGGGATTTGAGCATGAATAGAAAGCACTGGAACTGGGGGTATATTGAGATTTCAGTTCTGCTATCTTGCCTCCAGCACCGATTTGAGTGAATCCCCGGAGTTCGTTAAAGATTTAGCCGTCTGAATTCTTCATATCCCTGCTTTGAAGTCTGCTGAAGAAGAGCGATGATGCTGCTATTTTGTGGCTGTCTCGCCCGCGCCTCGTCTCCCTCCTCTCTGTGATACGTTGGGCCGACCGAATGCACGGCGAACACCTTAAGCGCGCCGCGCAGTCACCAACAGAGAGGAACCGTTCCCAAGCACAGCCGGGAAGAGGGCTTCCGTGTCCGACGACTCCCCCTGGTGTGGGCCAGGGGAGAGGCAGGCCCGAATGCACACTCGGGTTGTGGCGGGAGAGCCGGCGATACCCGCGGACGGTCATGAGCGCTAACTGAGCAGCCTGCCAGAGGTGTGGCGTAGGCAGTAGGTTTCATGCAGTGCTAGTACAGTAGCTGCAGAGACTTGGGTTTTATTTTTACAAGTCGGTGAGGACGCATGTCTCTTTGTTCAGACATAAACGAAACCTGTTAAACTTGCGTGTTGGTAATGCTAAACTTGGTAATGCGAGGCTCTTTTCACAGACTTTTATTTGCATGTTAAGTTAAGTCTCAAATGCATGTTTTTTGAATAAATAATAAAATAAAGTGATAGTACTACAAGTGACAACATTTGAATTGAATTCGTATGCCTGTTTGTGCTTTGCATGTAGTGCTCTGCTTGGATTGGTGCTTTGGGCTTTGCACTGCGAGGCAGGTCACAAGGCTCCAGCTTTTCATGACCCTGTAAAGGTCTGAGCAGAGCGCTCAATTTAAACACTACTAAATAGTAACATCCTACCACTGGTACTTTAAAGCTTACAATGCCCCTAGCCAGCCATTGACTTAATGGCTTCCCATAGAGGTCATGTGGGGTCATGTATTTAGTTGTTTTAGTTCTAAAACTGTGCTAAAAAAAACCAAAATAAAACAACTTCGGATCAGAGAAGAGGAAGGTGGTATAGGGGAGGAAGGCTTTTTTGTCATGTACCAGCAGAGCTCTATAACCTCCTGGGCTGAAACATACAGCAAGGGAGAAACGAGTTGGGAACAAAGAAAGATGTCCTCTTCTGTCAATCAAAGCTCCCTAGGAGTGGTGCGAGAAGTGTTCTCCCACACAGCAGCAGGTGCCTCAGGTCTGGGTGGGTTCACTGGCTCCAGCTCTGTAATTGGCTGCTGTGTTACTCCCCGTACGCATTTGTTGCCAGGTGACTGCAGAGGCGGGGGGCGTGACGCGACAAGCCAGAGCCCCGGGGGGGGGGGGGGGGCGGCACCAGGGCCCGTGGCCTGTGCGGGGGTCCTGGGCGCAGTCCTCTAGCATTCTGTGCGGGGAGCCTCGCGCGCTGCTCTGGAGCTTGTCAGAGCCACGCCCCCACCCCGTCACCCGCTGCTCGTCTCCATCACTGTCATTGTGGTGAACGGGAATCGGAGAGAGAGCGTCACATACCCTCCAGCTAAGACGGGCGCAGAGAGAAAAGTGCTGCCAAACGTTCCCAAAAATCGATTGTATGAAAGGCAAGATCGTGAGTGAAAGAAGAAACCGGCGAGACAGACATGCCCCTACGTACGACGATGCACCCGAGCTAACAACTCTTTAGACTGTTTGCAAAATGGTAGCGGGAATATGTGTTACGTTTGCACGCTACCTTCCCTGCTTTCTGTCTCCTATTGATCTGTATACAAGTAGCGATGATTTTCTGCACGATACGTGAAACCTCGAATCATTCCACGTGCGGCTGGATGGAAGTGATGGCTGCATAATGGCAAAGGGGATCGATGCCGAGTGAGCCGAGTTGGGGGAGATGCCCCTACTGGCTTGTGTCGCACGTTCACTGTGACGCCATGCCACTTTATCCACAAGGCTCAAAAATGTCCACGGATAAACCCAAATAGTCATTCTTCCAGGTGCATTTGAAGACCAGCGGGCATACCTTTGAAATGGTACAGCCCACGTTCCCGCAGCAGCGGTACCAAGTTGCGCATGTAGGTTTGGGAGACGCCACGGTCCCCTCCGAGGGAGGTCTGATAGATGGCACGGCCCGGCTGCCGTGAGCACTGGCACGCATGTCCTCATTCCCACTAATAGCTTATTGAGCGAGGGGGGGCATGGCCCGGATTAGAAAGCACTAGCTTAATGTGCAGGCAGCGTGCAGTCAATAACGCCCCCCGTGTGATAAATCTGCCTGACATGTTCCCAGAAACTCTCCGGCCATCGATAGGGATTTATTAAAGGGAATATGAAAAATGCACGGGGGTGAGGCTTGGCCGAGCGGATGGCGCGTGGACGGCAGGTGCCAGACGGGCCGTGCCGCGGATGACAGGGAAACGCAAACCGTTTCTGTTGCTGAAAAGCGCGCCTAGCCGAAATGTAAAGCCCGCCGGCCTTCGCGGGCCGCTCCCCGTTGGGTGAAAGAGAGGGCCATCTTTCAGCTTTCTGCTGTGAGCGAGAGGTCGACTTGGAACAAGCACCTTGAAGTTTGTGAGCGGCATGATGGATGACAGAGGTGTCCAAACAGGAGCCTGTCTTTGCGCAGGTGCCGCGCAGAAACCTCAGGCGCCGTGCAGCCTGCTTCACAGGCCTTGTATTTATTTACCCCTACCCTGCTTGTCTGTAACTCACTATGGAAACAGCTGCAGGCCGAGGTTTGAAATATACTAGCCAGTTACGTTGGGAAGAGCCAACTATGTTATATACCTCAGTATTAGTTATGCTTTGATCAGAGGTTTATTCTTCAGCCTGCCTGATTTAGGGTTTAGCCTAGTAACCATGTGCAGAGGCTGAATACTTTAACGGGAATTAAACATAAAACCTGATGGCATCACATCAATATAGCCAACTCTTAGTAAGCCTTTCCCTCTGGTTAGTTAGTATGAGGGAATGTACATTACATAATGCTGTCTAAAGAGCTGAGCTTCACATGAGTTCAAAGTAACATGCGGTTTATTAGCAGCATATAAGACAATTAGCCACACTACAATTACATACATGTTATAATGAGATTATGCTACTGTAAATAATAGAGATACAGCCCGGAAAATACTAGCTGATGGTTACCTCATAGACTGACAGGGAGAGACAGAGAGAGAGAGAGAGAGAGAGAGAGAGAGAGAGAGAGAGAGAGAGTGTGTGTGTGTGTGTGTGTGTGTGTGTGAGTGCGTGCGCGTGTGTGTGTGTGTGTGAGTGCGTGCGCGTGTGTGTGTGAGTGCGTGCGAGTGCATGCTTGTGCGTGCGTGCGTGTGTGTGTGCGTGCGTGCGTGTGTGTGCGTGCGTGCGTGTGTGAGTGTGTGTGAGTGCGTGCGAGTGCATGCTTGTGCGTGCGTGCGTGCGTGCGTGCGTGTGCGTGTGTGTGAGTGTGCGTGAGAGATGAAGAGACTGAGGGTGAGAAACAGAGAGGAAGACTAAGGGAGATATTTCTCTAAAGCTGACTTCACTTCCAGCAGTCAGCCCTGCCTCCACTCTCATCTCCGCTCCAACCAGAATTCCCGCAGGGTTGAAATATCTTCAGTCTTACCACGACTGCCCGCCACTGACCAACGCTAGCATCAGGAACCACAGCCACCATCCAAAATGACGACTGACCATTTGTGTGGAGCCAGGGCCAAAATGACCACTGTGATGCGGTCCCATTAGTACCTGTGAACGGTCCCACATGTGCGGAAGAGCAAGGACAGATGAGGATAGGACTTCACACACCGGTGACCGGTGCTGACCAATCCCAGCTTATCATTATCCTCCTTCTACAGGCACAAACCATTACAACAGAAGGGATTGTGAGGCCATAAAATCCTCAGTCTGAAGAAGTGCCCCTTACCTCCAGGGAAATTCGTTTCTGTTTTATTCTCACTCCCTCCATTAGGAATGCTGACTGCTTTCTCTGAAACGTATGCTGAGTCGACGCCACTCGATCCGCCTGTGCGGGGTGGCACGACATGGGTTGACCTTTGCGGTAGGAAGTGTAGCTCGGAGACGAAAGCAAACCGCCTACACCTCATTTGCTTCTACAAATGACAATATTTGGACTGTAGTGCAAAAGTAAGTAAAGCAGGCTAAAGCAGCCTTTGATGCGTGGTCACATTAAATCTGGGTTTGCCTTGAAGGTCTTAGCAAAAAGTGCATTAGCAAATTGGATTTCCATGTCTGGAGACTGCAAACAAATGTTAATTATTAAGCATTGTATGGATGTCAAAAGGACAGTTCATTAAGCTTACGGTATATTTTTATTTGTGCAGCCCACCCATTTCTTTTTCATTTCTGCTGCATTTCTGAACACTAGTACCACTGATTGTTTAAACAAAGTCCCAAGAAAACAGGGCTATAAAGGAAGTCTCTCGCGATTGCTTATCTGTCCGAATAACGTCTTGTGTTATCTTTTCTTCCTGCTTCCGAATATCAAGTCTAATTTGAAGTTGTCTGAACTGCAGGGTCTCGGAGGTCACGCCCCTGCCAGCATGGCAGACAGCAAACACGTATGACAACAGACAGCCAAATCAATAAATCGGTCAACCAATTAGGAAACCAATTAGTCTGTCGTCTTGTTACACTTGTATAGTGGTATAACAATATGCTATTTGTAATCACAATACAGAATATGTATGTGAGATATATACCGTATTGTGTAACATAAAACAGACAGAATTCTCAAATTTTTTGAATTTTTTTATTTCATTGGCATTATTTTGTTACACTATGTTATGTCATTTTAATATTTTTTTTGCCTTAAACACTTAGGTTCTTTCCTGTCCGATATCAAACTTTTTATTTACTCTTAATAACAGGAATTTTATCCTGTGGGATGAAGGTATAATTCTAAGATATGATCAGATCCATCAGTGTGATCTGTTAATGCTGTACTATGTGAGCGGGATAAGAAACACAAGGTGCTTCCACACACTCCCATGGCAACTGGACCGCATGCCAATCTCGTATGACCGTTCCACGGTTCGCTCTAACCAGACCATTGAACAACAGCACTGTTGGGACTCCTGCCTGTGAGAGCAAACTCCTCAGGAGTCTTAAGCGCCCAACAGCAAGACCTGCCCGGTGGTCACAAGTGCCGTACCCAGAACTCCCCTCTTTTAAACTTCGTCCCGGGAACCAGGATCGGTCGCGCTTTCCTCCGCGCGTTCTCTCTGCTGAACTGCCTGTGGATCTGCTGCTATCTGCTCACCTTTTTGGCCGACCTCGCTGAGCCTCACCGAGCTTCACTGAGCTGAGCTCAATCTTGGCCTTTCCTCTTTAACCTAGTGGAACAGTGCAATCCTGCTGGCTTTTATGGAAGCCATAAATAAGCAGGCACATTATGCGCGAGGCTCCAGCTACAGCCGGGATGTTTTAGGGTATGAATGGCTTCTCTGTCTGACTGTTCCGAGTGCTGTACACTGGCTTTCTCTCCTTTAAGTCAACCAGGCGATTAATCCCTCGTAGTTTTCTTGGTCTTGCGGGATTCCGTCAACCGAATAATTGAATATTTGAATCTTATTTATTATTGTACTTACCTATTATTATAGCATATTTTTCCCAGCTGAATTATCAATAAGCCTGTGGTTATTTACACAAGTGGAAGTTGGCACCATAACGAACTTGGCGCTGCGTCTCCGCTTAGGTTTTATTTATTATTTTGCTTAACGGTATTTTTGTGCATACTGTGAAGGAAAAAGTTGAGACCCATCACTAAGATGCTCTTAAACAGAGCTACACTGTACAAGCTGTGTTTTTACTGCACGCTGCCATCCAGGCTGATCTGCTACTTAAAAACGCCAGCGCATGAGGGCTTGCAGGGCAAAACTGCAGCGAGCGATGCTCGGTGTCCCGTGCTATTAACCTACGCTGCCACACGCTCGCTTTAGAGACTCTTTCTGACTTAGTCTGCATTTTGAGCACTTACAACGGTGTAATTAATTGGCTCACAGCAGACTGATTATATTATTATACAGACACATGTCATCACAGTCATTTCGTAGAGACAGCGGAGCGCCAAAAAGCCCAATCTCCCCGAACGCCAAAGCAACCTGACAAAACCGAAAACATTTATGCAAATCACGGGCTGCAGCACAGTGGCACCTTACTGTTCCCTTCCTTGATTCGTTAGCGGGTTCGTTAGGGCCGGTCCGTGAGGTGTCGGACTAGCAGGGACTGTAGAACGCCCATCATTAATCGAGGGACCTGAGGAACGCATGGGTCAGAACCAGAGGACCAAAAACCTTTCTAGTAATGCACACAGCACTCGCAGCTTCGCCTGCTTCCTGTGCCGTGTGTATTATTGCGCTTGGAAAAATCTGCTGATTTTCCCGGGCGGGTCTGTCATATCCCACACTTGCAGTACAACGGTCAATTTGGGTTTCTGGCTGGCCTGGAAACTCGGTCTTCCACACAGCAGATGTAAAAATTTGAGTTGATCTTTATATTTTTACAAGCTTGTTAAGGAATTATTGATGGCGGAGCCGCAGTTCTGAGAGCCTGTCTCCTTGTTTTAACCACCTTCTCTGGAGCTCAATGCGAAATATGGGTAATTCAAAAGTGATGTTGCTGAGAATTGTTTCCCTGGCGTTCGGAGGCTTTCCGTCAACCCGCACTCCTTCAGAAGGAAAAGCGTTTACTTGGCATGACCTTCAGGAAGTCTCCCGGGTCATTCAAGCAGCCTGAGACAGCATTTGTAGACCTTTTACGGAACATGATCAGGCCCACGGGTCAAACTTGTTCCAAATCCCATCATCCCGTGCCTCGGAATAGCTGGCGTCGTTTGTTTTAATGATCCTTACAGAGCACCTATATCTCCATCTGTCTACTTTGGTCAGTCATGGCAGATGGTGTCTCGGCCCCTCGGTGGAGGAGGGTGTTACTAATAACATTTCCATGCCATATTCTTACTCATCATACTGGTATGATTTTGCTCTTGAAACCTATGATAAAATCTAAGGTTTATAAAGTTTGCCAAATTGCCTAAAGAAAGAACAATGTAAAAAAAAAACTCAACAGCCTCTCAGAACATCAGGGCTCTCATGAGCCTGTCAAAGTGAACCTTAAATGAATAATGTATGAATGACACGTACCATCAAGAGCCTGAGTTAACCAATGCTTTGATGAATGGGAACCTTGAAATGGAACAGAAAAGTAATGGTTTGTGTTGCCTGGCCCATGTAAGTCTAATTGTAATTATTACCATGAAGGTTCTTAGATCTGTACATACACAGAGAAGTTTGATCCATCCAGTCCCCAGGCAACGTCATGTCCAGAGCCCAACAGCCATCAAAACAAAAACAGCATGCATTTATTTTCCATCATTACTGCTGATTGGAAGTGACATAGCAGTAATGCCCTTGTGACTTTTGCTCCGAACAATGTCAGAGCTCATGAAGCCAGATTAAGGTGAAGTGACATTAAGCCTGTAGGATTCCGACACCAGCGCTGTTCCCGCTGCAAATAAGATGGAATTGTGGGCTTTAATTAAAGAGCGGTGGAAACGTATTTTTTTATCTTGGTTTGTCTGATACATATACCATTCTGATGATCACAGTGGTCGCACCGCACGCTCTGCAACTGAAGCGGCCCCGCCAGACGCATTTGTGCTGACGCCACGCTAAATCTCCAGACATTTTCAATCAGGGAATCAACAGGATTTTCATCATGTTACTCTTGCTCTTTTCAGGAGGAGCCGTTTGTCATGGTGTCCGAGAACGTGTTGGGAAAGCCCAAGAAGTACCAGGGATTCTCCATCGACGTGCTGGATGCCCTCTCCAACTACCTGGGTTTTAAGTATGAAATCTACGTGGCTCCTGATCACAAATATGGCATCCAACAAGCAGACGGGACCTGGAATGGTTTAATTGGGGAACTGGTTTTCAAGGTAACACATTGCACAATATGTCGGTAATCTGGCGGGGCCTGGTCTTTCGTGATTCTGTTCGATATTTTTCATACTGTTGGTATGCAGCTATATGTGTGTTGAGTAATGACGAGAAATCAGTGTTGTCAGAGACCATTTTTTCTGGCGTTCTCCATTTTCTCAGTAATGAGCTGGATGAATTCACAGAAGGGTGGCTGAAGTGGTGGGAAACATGAATCCAGAGGCTTTTTTTTCCCTCCTTTCTCCACCGGCAATATCTTTCAGCATTCCGGGTTCGCTGAGCATTTTGGGGGCCATTACCCAGCAACCCCGTGCTGATTTCCATTCCGATGCTCTTTACCTGGCCATTCCTGCAGACCCCGCCCTCCCGCCGGCCAGCCTGCCTGCCTCTCGGGCGACCAGCCGGGGCCGTGGCGCCGTGAGCCGTGCGGGAGCTTATCGCCGTTTCCAGACAGGCACGCCGAACAGAGGGAAGAGCGAGGGGATTCTAATCCTCTCACCTCTGCCTGTGGCGGGACATTGTTTTGCCGCGGCTGCAGATTGTAGCAGGTCCCTCGTGAACCATCCCTTTTTGGCGGTTTTTATTAAAACACTGCATTCCTGACTCAGTGATTTGGTTTGTTCAGAATGTGTGGCGTGTGTTGCTTGTTGTCAGAGGAAAAGAGGATACTGTTGTGCTAGGAGACAGTGGATTTGGTGAAAAGGTGCCACTGTTTTGAGTGTAATGTGAATTATTATTAGGGGAAGGAAGATTCCAAGTTTGCCTACTAAGATTGGTACAGACCTGAAACATCACCACAGCCCTCTCAGGGAAGATGTTTCAGCATTTCTTAAACATTTTTTAGTTTGGATTTTTTTACTTACTATAGCCTTAGATGGTGAGGTACATAAAATTATTGTAATTGATCCTTGGCTCGATAAGAATTAAGAGTGGAGAAAACATTGTTAATTCCAGTCTAATCTGAATAGAGGGAAATTAACAAGGTGTTGACAGTCCTTGAATTGAAAGGTGTGAAGTAGAATTTGTCAAGAGTATCTAGTCCGTACTGGGCGACTAATACACACAGACATGGCTGCTTGCAGAGCTGAGAGCCCCATGCCCACATATAGTGTTAATATGCAGCATAAATGACCATTTCTGGCCATTTATGCGTTTAGTTTCCCTAGCAGAGCGTGAAATTAGCAGGTTTAGTCATCTGTGAATTAATTGTGTGTAGAAGGGTAAAATAACATGGGCAAGCACTGCTTACATTATGCGAGAAAACCCTTTCATTCGCTTCACACAAGCTCGAGAGAGAGAGAGAGTCATTTGTAAGTGATAGGGCTGAGCCAATTTTACAAAATCGCAATGTTTTTTGCAGCCTGCGCCAGACGCAGACATGCGCGCATGCTGAGATCAGGAGAAAAGTGAATGGTGCTCCAGTCTTGCATGCAGCGTGAGAACATGGCTACCTTTATGACAGAAGCAATTCAGTTAAAAAAAAAACCCAAACTTTGGTCCCCTCCATACAAGAGCAAACTCATCAACTCAGTTTAATAATGTGAGAGTGGAAGGACAAATGTGTAATTAGATTCAGACCTTCCACAATCAAATGGTTATATCTCACGTTATAACTCAGCAAACAGAATCGAGGCTAAATGAAGCCCGAGTAAATAAGCAACAGTGTTATCAGAAAGAAGGTTTATTCTGTGTTAGAGACCTGGCACAGTCACGAGTAGTAGAGCCCTGAGCAGGCATTACCGAGTACTAGAGCCCTGAGCAGGCATTACTGAGTACTAGAGCCCTGAGCAGGCATTACTGAGTACTAGAGCCCTGAGCAGGCATTACTGAGTACTAGAGCCCTGAGCAGGCATTACTGGGGGGCGGGGGACAACCTAGTCACAGGGGTCTCCCATCTCTATGTATCCTCTCAACATGAAGTCTAATGGGAGTCAGGAAGGTGAGGCTAGACACCAGCCCAGTGATAATGAAAACAGACAGTAGTGCGCTACCGCTAATGCTTCCTGACAGGAACTCTCACCAGGTCCTGTAGGTTCCCTCTTCTCTTCCTGCCTGCGTGGCTGACAACATGGAAAGTTCTGGAAGTAGGGCTATAAAAATTAAATAAAAGAAGGAGAAGACACTATTTTGCATCTGAGCATCAAGAAACAATTTCGATTCAACAGCAGACAATATAGCCTCTCGCTAAAGCATAGGCTGTATTTTTCCACCACATATTTGTTTTGCTGGTTTTCAGTCTGATACTCAGTTACTTATTGTGAGGCAAATAAGAAGTGGTGTACCTGAACACATTCCCAGACTCAGCAGCACAGAAATATGAGTGATTATAACTGGAACGATTATTGCAGTGATGGGGCTGGAGAGCAAATTTCATCGTGCTCTTGATACCCGCGCAGCGACTGCTCCGCATAATTACGAACGTTCTGCTTCAGCCTGGTGAGAGTTTGTAGAGAACTCCTCCAGAACTTGCCAGGAGTCCCTTGTGCGTGAATATGTAAAAGGCAACTGGGTACCTAGGCCACTTAAGGTCACTCGGGCGCAGTGCGAGTGTTTTGCCACAGCGCGAGCACGCCCTGAGCGCGACCATGTTTGTTTTGTGCTCCTGCAGAGGGCAGACGTGGGCCTCTCGGCGCTGACCATCACGCCGGAGCGCGAGAGCGTGGTGGACTTCACGGCGCGCTACATGGACCACTCGGTGGGCGTCCTGCTGAAGAAGGCCGAGCGCACAATGGACATGTTCGCCTGCCTGGCGCCCTTCGACCTCTCACTGTGGGCCTGCATTGCCGGCACCGTGCTGCTGGTGGGAACGCTCGTCTACCTCCTCAACTGGCTCAACCCGCCGCGCCTGCCCATGGGCTCCGTCTCTTCCACTACTCTTTACAACTCCATGTGGTTCGTCTACGGCTCCTTCGTGCAGCAGGGTGAGCGAGACACGCGGTGGGGCCCGGGTGGGGCTGGGGGCCAGGGCCATGCGTCTGTTTGGGGGTCGCATGCATGTGTATGGATGGCTGGGGGGCATGTTTTGTTTTGGTTGGGGGAGGGGGGTTGAGAGGAGAGGAGAGGCGGGTGAGGAGCAGAAAGAGATCCATCTGCACCAACACGGGCGGAGCTGAGAGAGGGGCATTAGAAGGGGGCACTACCATCTTGGTTTACTCTGCGAGAGTAGCGAATGGTGGGGAGAATGAAAACAAGGGTGGAGGTTAGTGTAGCGCCAGAGGACGAACGAAAAGCGGCACCCTGTTAGCCTAATTGTTGGAACTAATTAATCGTTAAAAATATTTTGGGGTGTTGTGCAGCAGGAGGCTTAATTTTGAGGGAAAAAACCAAACATGGGCAGTTTATGTGAAAACCAGCGAACTGTCTGTCTATCGCTATCAGCTAATGATGATAAAGGCGATAATGAACCATGCTAATTGCTCTCTTATATTCAAAGCCGTTCGCCTTCAACTTGCAATCTTTGCCTTTTTAAAATGCAGTCACTTTGGCAAAATAAAGTTCATTAATGCATCCATGAGCCTCAATAAAAACAATGAAGCAATTTGTTCAGTCTTTGAGCACCAGATAAATGGGACTGATTGCAGTCAATTTAATATGATGAAACAAGATCGGTTGGGGCTCGCATGCACGTGCGAACACTTGCGCGCTTGTGCGCGCGCTTGTGTTCGCACGCACAGCCCTTAAATGCCCAGGCACGCTCATGGAAGACTTTAAGTGCTGTTGTAGTCCTTTCTCCTGAGCGTTCTGCCCAAGGTCTTGGAGGCAAAGAAATCGATTTCATGGTCCCGAGGGCTTGGAAACGGTTCGAACGGAAAATTCTCGATGTGGATGACCAAGGTGGCTCATTCTGCCTTTCTACTGCACTACTGTTCCTTGTTGACTTGCGACAGATAAAAAAAACAAAACAACAACAACAGGAATGGAAATGTATTCATGATTTGTGTTACTATTAGGTAGGTTGGGGTGGTTTTTTTTTTGCTTGTGGAGCGCTGGTTGAAGAAACAACACTCCTCCCTGAAACGAGGGTAGAGAGAGACATACGTGGATAGAATGATTCTTCCTGATGACTCACTTTCATCTCCCGTGACTCACTCCCAGACCTCCACGTCTCTGCTTACTTTTCTCTTGACATTTCTGTAGCGCTGGCTTCTAAACAAACAGTGATCCACCTCATCATTACAGGGTCCTCCAGCTGCAGAACTGAAATGTCACAAAAATGGTTTAGGGTGCATGTTGCAGCTACCTTTCTTACAACAGGGGGCTTGTTTACATCCCTTCATCCCTTCATTCATTCATTCATTCATTCATTCATTCATATTTCCTCAAACGCATGGCCTCCAGCTCAGATCAATGTTCAGTGGCCTAACCATTTTGTAGGCTACTGACGAGCTCGCCCGACCAGGTACGCGTGCTGTAGCAGTCCTGCGTCTGGGTTTCTGGAGTTTGTCTTTCCATGCTATAGACATTTCAATTTCCTGAGGATCTTTCAGTGGCCACTTCTCACTGACTTCCAGTCATTAATTAAAATGAGTACATATGTAATTAATGCCAGGGCCCCGGATGTCTTAATCCTGCTGAATGGCCTGTTCTAATTAACTACAGGAAAGAGCAGTTGAGTCATCTGGGTATGTTCAGTCATCACTTTAAGAGTCAATAAGGTTTCTGGGAAACTCATAGTGGGAGATAATTCCATTAGAACTGCCTGAAATAATTTTTAGTGCATTCAAACCAGAAACCAAAAAAAAATCATTATTATTGTATGTTTTGAACTGTATGTTTTATGTGTGCATTGAAAATTCTACATAGATTTATCCAAATCGTCCTGCCATCCAGTCATCTAACGTGATGTCATGTTAAACACGCAGGCAGATGACGAGACAACAGCTGGTTTCTTCTGCGTCAAACTTGTTTGTTTTATTGCGATGGCACGCATCCTCCGTTCTCTATATTGAACCGTCAGAGTCATGGGGAAGGGAAAATCTGAAGACAGATGATGAACTACGTCGGAGAATGAGGTTTTGTTTCAACCTCGACGGCGCATCAGCCAGCTGATGGTAGCGTTTGTTCACCACTGCCAGGGTTGCTTCAGTTGTCTGTTCATTCCTTGCTGGGCACGACGCCACTGGCATTCCAGAGATGACCGCTGCGTGAGTCTTTAATTAGTGACGATGTCAACGGGAATGTGGTACGTGCAGGACCGATGGCTAATGAAGAGAGACAGAGAGAGGAAGAGTGTGTGTGTGTGTGTGTGTGTGTGATGGGGTGGGGTGGATGGCAAGCTAATTAAGACTGAGCATCAGTGTAAAAGGACAAATAAAGGATGAGAGGATGGAGAGAAGGTCAGTGTAGAGCGAAGGCACGCTGACGTGTTCTCTCGCTGAAGAGCACGCATGTCAAGCTTGTCCCATTTCCTCCTCATGGTCTCCCCACATGTGTCCTCCCCGTCTTACACACACGCATGCCCCCCCCCCCCTCTCTCTCTCTCAAACATGCTCCTCCGGCAGGTAAGGGCAGTAAGTGGTGGAGCTACGGGTCTCTATCAGACCTTTCATCTCCACTCTGGAGCACTCCTCTCTCCCTCTATCACACCCCAGCTCCGTATTTCCTGTTCCCTCCCCTCCTCCACCACAGTTGACACCCTAAAAAAAAGTGTAGCACCCACCCCGACATCACCCATCCACTGTGGTTGTCATCGTCGTCGACCCCAACATCCCTCTCTCCGTGGATTTGCGCTTAGCGAGGACCTTCCTCTAATGGCCTGTAAGAAGCCCTTTTTCGGTCCTGCGGTCAAAGCGGCAGGGGGGGAAACATGCTTTTTTTTTTTTTTTTTACACCTCTCGGCCTTCTGTGCCTTATCGCTGACATGCAGGGAACCCAGCAACAGCGGCGCCTGACTGAGAATTTCCGCCGTCCAGCTGCTGGGCTGTAATCTGTTCGGCCAAGCAGCCGGCCACGCCGGAGCGGCTGCCCTGGCTCGCGGGTCTGCTCTCCGCCTTTTGTTCGAGCCGCCAGGCGGCATATGAAAAGGAGAATGAGGATATGCGGCTGCAGCCAAGTCCCAGACGGCGTTCCCGTCCGAGGTAGAGGAGGCTGGCCGCGGCGGCTCGCCCGTCAGGCTTGGTCACGCGTGCTGTTTTACTTGGTCCCGTGCGTTGCTGGTTGATTTTTTTCCCTCTGAACTTCCATCCGTGGAGCTTTTGGGTTTCATCATCTCGCTTGTCTTTCCTCTACGCCATGGAGGGCTTTCAGGGTACCGCTGAATAATTGAGCAGCAAACGATCATGTCTCAGCTGAGGGAATAAGGGAAGGAGATTAATATGTCAGTCGTGAGCTTCTTGACAGTAGCTAGCACGATCTAGCTGAGTGCATCAAAGCTGTAATGATGGAAAACCTGTCGCACTCATGCTGATACCGTCTAGTAGGGGGCGGGGCAACGTGCACACACACAAACACACACACACACGCTGCGAAGCAAAGATCAGAAAAACTGGCACGTAACAGGCCCAGATGAATCCCGCATACGTATACAAAGCGCAGACTGTCATGTGCCCAGTGGCACGCGCTCCAAGCAGCAGGTGGAAGTACAATGGTCTGTCTCCAGCCAAGTGAACAGATGCAAACTTTAGGCCTGCATTAACCCAGGGTTGCCAGTTCTCTCAGAAGTCGTCCAGCTATGAGACGTCCAGATCAGGGAACGACTGTGGTGGAGTGATGGGGTTTGATTTGGCAACCAGCTCCAAACCACTTCCCCCGGCCCCACGCGGGCAGCCCCAGGCAGACCATGCATGAGATTACCCATCTCCGTCCTGTCGCGGACTTCCTCTTCTCATTAGCCCCACCCGACGGAGGAGAGACTCGCCACAGTCCCTCGACAGCTGTGCCGCAGCCCCTTCCGTAATTACCGCTGACTCTCCATGTCCGCCCCGATTCCCAGCATGCACCACGGGGTGTTGACCTTAGAAAGACGCCCAGGGAGCACGGACCGGCGCCGGCGAATCCGTTTCACCTGTCACTGTGCGTGCCGCCGGACTGGTCCTCACGTCTGACATCTTATTTGTTTCAAGTAACGGGAGAGTGGGTGACACATCGGTGTAGCGGCAGGAAAAGGAGGCATGATTAGTTGTTTTTGCCTTTGGTTCCTGACAGCAGGACACTGTGGTGAAAGGAAAAGGTCAATATCGCTGTGCTTGGATGTCAAGTGCAGTTCTTTGTGTTTCTCTAAAAAGAGCTTGAAAGCAAATATCAAACTGTTCCGCTGTGCTGAGTTTAGGGACACGCAGAAAACACGTAGCATATTGCACAAGGTTTTAATAATTCAAATACAGACTACTCACTAATTCTGCTGGATAGCATTTAATTAAGGTCTGCTCCTAAGCTCTTAATATGTCCATGGGTTACTTAATAAAATTAACCAGCAAGGCAATTATGCAATTTCTTTGCACTTAACATGCGGAACTCACACTCACAAGTTATTTCACTCATATTTATTCCATATATAACTGTTCCCTTAGCTAAATGACCCAGCAATTTCTGGGCTCATATCATCTTCTGTTCTCAGTTTTTGCTTTTCACTTTTTTAACAACTCTGTCCACCGCCGGCTGAGTGAATACTTTGGTACAGTAGAGGGGGACTGGCATGTTTCTGAGTGCCATTCTGATGGTCGGACAGCTCTATAGCCAAGGACCAGCAGAACCGATTACATGACGGACCCGACACACAGCACACATTCTTCTGTCCATGCTCAGTTCCGAAGGGCCACCGTACTGCGCTGTTTAGTGTTTCCCTGGCTCCTGCACTCCTGGTTGAGCTTGTGAGGAGCTTGTTACTCAGATCATCAGATGCATCAGGCCTGAACTGTGCGGTGGTGTGGCACTGGGCTGAAGGAGATCTGAGAGTACATGTAGTGGAGCATTTCTGATTAGCAGTCGTGTCAGACTTTCCCAGGATTACATATGCATGCTCGCAGGCAAGTGGATCAACATGAAGGCTAAATCTTGTTATATATGTGAAGATCTTCCAGCTGTTGCTATCCCATTATAAGGCGAGCCACCTTTGATGTCAAATTGGGAGCAGTGTCTGAAAATTAGCTGTGTCTAAAATCTTGCGAGTTGGTTAGAAAATAGTTATGATAATGAACACAGTAGTCGAATAGCAATCAAACATAAAATGTAGTATTACTGCTACTCTATAGAGCTCTATAAGTAGCAGTAACACTCTATAAGTCTTATGAATCGTTTACTTTCACAAACTGTGTCTGTCAGTGAGTCATTAATCACATGAAGACTATTGGACCATGGTCATTCTGTACACATGTTATAACTAAGTTAGTATAAGCTCAATCAAAACACCTGAATGAACCAATGACTACTGGCTTCTAGTCGGGCTGTACCTATTAAAGGTTGATCGTTCAATTAGAATTTCTTCACCTCTTCACACATCTCTGCTGGGTTCATTGCTGTTCAGTCACTACTGGACTATATAAAATAAGTCTTTCAACAGAGGAACTCGTGGGTCAACGCAAACCCTCGAGTGCCTTCACACACATTCCACGCGATTGCCAAAGTTGACCTTTGAAAAGGTCGTGGTGAATCCAGTTTGGTTGTAGCTAGATGCGACTAGATTGCGTGTATGTGCACTTTCGGTCGCCTCTGTGGTGCCCTCAGTCTGCTTGGATCGTAGATCTTTGTACGTCTCGGTGCAATGGAACCATTAATTAATTTGGGAGCGACTCTGCCCCCTGGTGGACCTTTGGCCAAGACGCAATAGGAGAAACTGATAATGACGGATCCATTCATGCTGTAATGGCCCCCTGACGGTGAATTCAGACATCCCACTTCTCCTGGAAGTTCTGGGAGTCTCCCGCATGTTGACAGTGGCTCCCTGATGCCCGCAAATTACATGCAATACCCTGGAAATTGATTTTTATTTTGGGAGTGAGAGCGAGAGACAGAGAGTGAGTGACTGGCATAGTGAGAGAGTGAGGCATGCTGATTGGTCTCTCTTGGTGCTAAGTAGTTTCTCCGTGGGCGGGCTTTGCCGTCAAGCTTTCTCTCTTGTTCATTAGCCTTCAGTTCTTTTTAATGTCTTGCGGTGCCAAGGCAGTGTTCCCAAAAAATAAAATACAAAACACGTTCCTCTTCACGTGTTACACGTTGGTCGGTATCAGCAAATCATGCGTCATATCATCATCATATATGAATTTCTACCAGGAATATAAGATACTAGGAGATATCACTGATGTTCACAACATACATTTATTTACTCAAAGTGACAACCATTTCCCAGATTATTAATTTTATCATATGTGATGATAATATTGAATAATTCAATAATGTAACATCTGTATGATACTATATATTATGTACGTACTGTTATGTGTGCATGTGCGTGCACAAAACTACATAATTTGGCCCTTTTACCAACAACCCAGCCATTCCTCTTTAACTAAGGTTAACTGTTAATGTAGATGACTGTGTTATCAATGGCATCCATGCTGTACCAATGAACTCCTCACTGCTAGGAGTGGCTCTGCCGTTAGCACAGGTGCTGGCTTAAGCTCGGCTTTGTGATTGCCTGACTCGCGCGTTTTCTTTGTGTCCTGGATGCTTAGACTAGCATTAACGTTACTTGTCTTGTTCTAGACTTGTAGAGAGAGTGGGAACAGGTGAGTGTCAGGTTGGTATATACCGAAGGTTATATAGAGTCGATATGGATCGCCCAGAACTTGATAATGGCGAGGGCATACGGGGGAGTTCTGGTTGCGCCAAAGAGTCAAGCGTAGAAGTGCTCCTACGTACCGGCCCGTTTCGAGCACTGGCTAAAGTGCGTGCCTACCTGACAGGGCCCGAACGGGATGACGATGCTGTTTGCTGAATGGATGGAACCGTGACTTTGCTATTGCCCAGATAAGGTCACGGTTCCAAGCGGATTAAATGACTGTAAAAGACACGTTGAGGTGAGTTTAACAAGTTTCATTCATTCGTTAGAATCGCTAACGATATTTAAATTAGCTGCTCTATTGACGGCCTGCATGATGAGGCAAAACCCCCTGTAGACTGCCAACAGCATATTCAGCAAGGAATATGCAAGCAAGCAGTGTGTGTAAATAGTTTCAATATGTGAACGTATTCACATATTGAAAGGAGGGGGTTGGGTGGAGGTCAAGTCTTGCCTCAACCACATCCCAAACACCACTGCCCCTCCTCACCCACTACAAGCAGTCATACCTCACCGCAAGTTAATGTGCGTTCCTTTGCATTAGGTGAAAAGAAATATTTAATTAGTGTGACTGTCCATGCACCATTTGTTCTGTAAGGCACAGGGGAGCAGTGTGGACGGTTTACGAGTGCGCAGCTGGCCGCTGCCTCCTTTTGATGTTCTCGCTGTTGTCTGGCAACTTCCTGCGAGCTCTAGAAGGTCCTTTCTAGGGCTTTTTTTTCCCCTCAGCTGATATTTATGTCCGCCCAAGAGGTTTATGAGGCATGTACCAAGGATTTTATGCTTTCCACCCTGCGCTGAAGGAGTGTGCGAGCTCATTTGCCAAATGCAGAAGAAAGAAAGAGGGGGAAAAAAGGCCAAGGTGGCTAAATAACGGAACGTGACTGTAACGTACGCTCACGCGAGGCCGGCCTTCCTCCGCGCGGACTTCACGTGCGCCGTTTCTGTTTTCCTGAAGAACGGAGCCGACGAACAGGAAACGACGAGCACGAGGAAGCCAGTTCATCTGTTTAGGGAATTTTGCCTGCGCGTTATTATCTAGCCCATCTGTATTAACAGCAATAACAGCAGTCTCAACTAAACTGGGGAAAGAAAGTCATTTTTCTTGCTATTACAAACCCTTAAATTATATCTTGTGTATTGATTGGTAAAATTAAAATGCGAAACAAACAAACTGCCCGGGCGGGAAGGGCCTGCTGAGTCGGCCGCTTTGCTTTGCAGAGGGAGGCGATTTTGTTTTGTTGCTGAAGTGGCCAAAAAAACAAGAAGAAGAAAAGGGGAGAAATTATTGCTTTTCCATAGAATCCTGATAGGGGAGCGTGCTTGTTCTGTGCTTCAACGATGGAAAAATCCGAAGGCCGCTATTCCGCCTGTTGGAAGCGGATCAGAGCTTTTTCGATGACTCGACGAAAACGAGCAGAAGGACGGTCGGTCATACAGTCTCCAGCGCCGACGATCCCCTTGCGCTCACCTTTTTTTTTGGTCTTTGTTGTGCGTGCGCGAGGGTTTGCCGTCTGCGATCGTAAATATGCATCGGCTCACTCCAGAGAAGCTGCCCTGCTGTAGCCGTGCATAATGTACCTCATCTCTCTTTGTGAGAGACGCAGACTGAAAGAGCTCCTCGTGCTCGCGCCATTGTTTTCCGTGCATTTTAAAATCCACTCGTGGCGGCCAAAGGTTGAGCGTGTCCTTTCTAGTGTACAATGACGCGCGTGGCCGTGTCCGTGGTCTCCGCCCGTCAGCTGCGTATGAACGCGCGCGTTTGCAAGATCTCGTTTGAAAGCAGCGCAGTGTGGAAGAAAGTGAAGTAAAGCAGCGTGTGTTTTCCTCTGGTGGCATGTGAACAGAGTGCGAGTGAAACGGGCACGGTGAGGTGGCGTCTTGCCGTGTCATGATACAGTCGATTGTGGAACAAGGAACAGATGGTTCTGAGACAGAACGTCAAGTTTAGCTAGCACTATTATCAAAATGCACTTAAATTACTGTAACCATACATATGCATACACAAGAAAACAGCTAGATATCTGATATCTTTCTGAATACAGTGACTTAAAATCCTTTGGTTACCATACTGGTACTCTCTTTTCTCAGTGTGAAAATAAATGGCTTGTTTGTTTATGTCAGTGCAATCTACAACAGTGCAGCTGTACAAAATGCCATGGTTTTGTGTATTTACATATAGCATTTCATGTGCAAGCTCATTGCTTTAAGTCTGACAAGTGCTTTAAACACACACATACAGCGTCAGAGCTGTGTCAGTGTGATGACTAACTGATAGCCAGGTTTCCCACTAATACTGAAAAACAGACATTCTGTTCAAACCTAGGACACGAACTGAGCGCTCAGCGAGCAGGCTAGCCACTGCTCAGTGAGTGGTCAGTGAGACGAGAGGAGAAATCCAACCTGAGCTCTGACAGTTGCT
This sequence comes from Electrophorus electricus, assembly GCF_041902795.1. NCBI lineage: Eukaryota > Metazoa > Chordata > Actinopteri > Gymnotiformes > Gymnotidae > Electrophorus > Electrophorus electricus. Next base: position 5,531,405 of record NC_137521.1, on the reverse strand, counting down.
GGAAAATCTGCATAGAATACATATGAAGGCAAATAAAGTATCTCGAGTATATTCAGTTGTAAATTGCAGAGACTGATTCTGATTCTAATTGCCATCTCTCTGGGATTCTGTATTACCATAATTCCAGGATGAGTCAGAGTCGCGGCAGGTTGCTTGGGAACCTGCCTCGGTTCATATTCCATGTTACACTATCTTTTTAGATGGCACAAAAATTAGAGTGAGGATGGTTTTACCCAGTTTTCTACGTATAAAACGAGCATTATCTCTCTCTCTTTTAAAGCCGGCCTGCACAAATATCTTCAAATAGCCAGGCTAAAACTAATTACCATTGAGCTTCAATTTGAATGTAATTGGCTCTCTGTAATTTTCCGTTTGGGATACTAAAGCTTTGAAAATATATATTCTCACCAGTCCCTCCCCTTTCCTATATCTTCTTGATGGTCTTGCTGGTAGGATGAAGCTGGATTGGATCATACCAGAACAGCTGAGCAGTGGGGGAGGAAAAAGGTTGGCGAAGTCAATCTGTCTCGCTCTGTCTGGCCAGTTCCATTTTTTTGAACGAATCAAAGTTGCAATTTTCACGCTGTGCGGCCCGTTGTGCCGACCATGGTGCCCGAGCGCGCCCGGCAGCCGGACGAGCACGCACGCGCCGCCCCTGGGCGGCGTTTTACAGGTGGAGTCCCTCGTTCACGCTAACGAGCGGAAGCTGCATTTCCCGCTCTCTCGCTGCTTGGGCTCGTGTGGAGCGACGTTATCAGGGTCTCACCAAGACTTGCTTGTTGTTCTGCGAAATGGATTTGCCGTGATATCATCTGTGAGAAGCGGGTTATCCACCCTCCACAAAAAAATTATTTACTTTACATAGCGACAAAATGGAAATTACACTGAAGGATACGATAACGATGCATCATGGTAGATCCACCGTCGGTGGTATGGAGGTGGGGGGACGCAGGATATCACCAGGTCACACTGTGCTCGTATCATTTCCCCTGTGGATGAGATGGCGGCACACGCAGACAAGGGATGTGAGGGCATGGCAGTACAGCGCACTCGACACGGGGAGGCGTCCGCTCGCGCTCCCTGAAACGTGGTCTTGCTCGGTGTTCCTCAACGGAGGCGTGTATCCCCCTCGCCCGCCCCGTAATCCCAACTAAAGGTTAACGTGCTCGATTATAAAAGCCAATCAGTCGCTCACCCCTGATTACACGGCGAACTGGTGGAAAATGAAAAAATAAAACTCTGTGCTCACGTGGTACGGGTCTACCTTCATACCAGGCCCAAGTTTTTATTTATTTTGGTTTTTGAATGTGTAGCGAGCAGTAATCCTATGCCATGGAAATGAGTGAAATCCTGTTTTACTAGTGAGTGGAGCCCGAGGCGAGATTGTGTTCACAGATGATGCACAGTGCATTCACTTCTTTGTTCCTATGGGATGGGTTCCATCTTCCTCTGCTCTCGCTCTCTCTCTCTCTCTCTCTCTCTCTCTCTCTGTTTTGCATGCCTGAAGCCTGCTAGCATTCCCGTCCAGCAAGCAGAAGCTAAAGAAATGTGTTCTTGCCATTTATTTATTTCTTTATTTCGATGATTTACAACGCTGGGAGTTCCAGGGTGGCTGCGAGGTGAGATAGCGGCTGGCGAGGCAAGGTTACGCTTCCCAGCAGTAAACTGTATGCAAATTGATGGCATTATTTGCCAGCCAGCCTAATAATGGGATATTTGATGGCTTGAATAAATTGCATTCACACACACACGTACCCACACACCCCCTCAAACACGCAACCACACACCCCCACCGACATGCAGACTCACAACCTCCTGGGACTGGCACTATCCCCAAGAAATAAAGTTGACATGTGGCAGGCGTCACCGCTCCAGCCAAACTATGCCTGTTTGCCTATTGAAGTTATTTATCACCAAAATGCACTTGCAGAGAAAGGGAATAAATAAAAATGAACACTAGTTATCACCTACTACAATCTTAAGGGCTCAAAGTGCTGCTGAGATTTAAAGCTTTACATGGTGTGTAAATGCAAACTTCGAATTGTTCTGCACCGGTAGCTTCACGGGACTTATTTGAAGTCGATTTAACCATTGAGTGACACTGAGCTAGAAATGTGTAGGACTACTGTTCCCCTCACCCCATGCCTCTGTGAGCCTACAGCTAGCGTCAAGACTAAAGCCTGTTTCCACTTTCACTAAGCTGAGTTTTAATTTTTCATCAAATATAAGACAGTTTGCACCTTGCCACAAAAGAAAAGTGAACCTGGAAAGCCAGATTTAATACAAAGCTGTTCTCAAGTACTCTTTCTACCAAACGATGCCTCTTTTGTCCTAAATTATTTATTCCGACATGTTTATCTACTGTTTTGTTTTTTTTTAAGGTTAAAGCATCGAATGTTGTGCTGTATGCAGTTTTCATATTGAGTGGTAACCGTGTTCCTTATCTTAACTAACACCGTGTACTCAGAGGCCATGGTGAGCACAGAAAACTCAGCCCCATGAATAGGAGTTCTACAACTCCAGAAGAGGTTCATCCTGAAGGCCGGCACCTGACCTTCAGCTGATTGGCTTTTCCGCAGCCTTCCCGGGAGAGTGCAGAGCGAGCATGGCCCCTCCGCTCACCCCCAACTACATTTACAAGGCCTATAACTGCCATGAAGGGCTTTTCACGGAGTTCCAACAGAGCGCCATCCGCTTGGGCTTTCCACTCCGGGTAACCGTATCCTAGCTGCGAGGAATTCCAGCCCGGATCCTACATTTGGATTAACGGGTCGAAGCCTTGTCAAGGCTGTGCAAGGAAATTCATCAAACTTCTCGACGAGCGTGCTGTTGTAGGGTAGATAGTAGGTTAACCCAGCATCTACAGATCCAACAGCAGGCATCATTGCCTAGGTGATCACTCTCATCTCTGGTTTGAAGAACAACTCCCACACACTCGCACTCGCCCACACACACACCTACGCGTGCGTTGCGTGCACTCGCGCGCGCACGCGCATGCAAACATTCGCAGGAAAGAAAACACAATAGGGCTCTTTCTGCTATGGATCTTTTCTTCTGAGCCTCCCGTTGCAGCGGGTGCTCGTGGGCCGTGAGGGGCTGCAGGCGGCTTGTCGCTCCTGCTCCTCTGCCGAATCAAAAGCGCAGCTCGAAGAAACCCGCTGGAAACGGGGCCCGCTGATTTCATGTACGTGGCGGGGGGGCTTTGACTCCCAGTCACGAGGCTTCCGGATAAAAGCTGCTTTGCCGGCTGCCTCATTTCCTAAAGATCAGCGTCCTGTCGGCAGGAAAAAGGGATTCAATCAGCCTGGGCTAACGGCCCAGGCACGGCGATATCCTGCTCGCGGTGGGGCCTGTCTCGTAGGGCGTTTTTTAACTGGAGAAGCATCCAACTTCCCACCCCCCATAGCCCAGTGGGTTGCGCTGGGACAGGCTTTTTGTTGGGAACAGCGACTGTAAGTAAACAGACGTCTCTCTGATCTTGGGAGCTTTATTAGCTTGTTACTCGCTCTCTGTTCTGGAGTGCGACAGCAGTTTTGCTACAGCCTGGGTGATTTTTTTTTCTCTCTCTCTCTCTCCTCATGCATGTGCTAACCCGAGCGCCATCGTGGGATGCATAAAGAAACAGAAGTTTCCTAAGCTCCTAATTTTTTTGAAATGTAAATTCTTTACAGCCTGTGGGAGAGTCTTTTATTCCCATAAAGAAGTCCCAGAGAGGGAACGTGCTCCTGAACTTCTGAAAACTTGCTGTGAAGTGTGCGAAAAGGCGCAGCTGGGTTCGGAAAGTGACGCTCGGGCGGGGAGAGTGCCATGGAAGCCCTTCAGCGAGGCCTTCAGACATTCCTTCAAAACCCAAGTCCAAACAACGCGGGGGTTAAAGTATTATGTGTTGCAGAGGAGCGCCCTTTGAAGCACGCGCTTCCCAGCTTTTGCCTTCTCTATCCCAGGATAGCCCCCAACGCAAGAACCTGAGAACTTAAGGATTCTCGAGAAAGCGTAGGGGAAAGCGTAGCTAATGGCCGCTGAGCCGCACGCCTCGGGTTTAATCTGCTCCGACGCGCGTGGCGTAGGAAGCGCGGAGCCGGAAGCCTGTGCCGTGAGAGCACGCGTCACGTCTTCGGCAGGTTTCCTTCCAGAAGATGGGCCAGCTTAAAGAGACCCCTGCAGACGCGCTTGGCGTCTTTGCCGCAGGGGCAGAAAGCCGCAAAAAAAAGGTGAAGGGCAGCGGTGCGGAGAGACGCGCGGGTGGGGCGCGTGCGGTCAGGAGCCGGCGGAGGCCAGCGTCTACGACTGCAGAAATAAAGCGTTGACGTTACCGCCACAACCGACTCCCTTTGAAAAGTTCTTGCCGCTGCTCAATGGAACAAAGATTGTTATCTCTCTCGCAGCACATCCGTTTGTAATCAGGCACGGATTCTGACAAGATCCTAGCTGGAGCGCACGCGGTCCCTGCTGACGCGCTGAATCATCGCTTTATCTTCGCTGGAAAGGATATTGACATATTTGAGACTGTCATGCAACTAGTGAGCTCTGCATCTGTCCATGCATAGTCTGAAAGAGAGCTGCATCTCCAGGCATAATGCCTCCAGGAAATGAGAGCACTCGCTCACACTGTGTGTGTGTGTGTGTGTGTGTGTGTGTGTGTGTGTGTGTGTGTGTGTGTGTGTGTGTCTTCCCGCAGGTGGAGAGGTACCCTACACCACTCTGGCCACGAGGATGATGATGGGTGTCTGGTGGCTCTTTGCCCTGGTCGTCATCTCTTCATACACGGCTAATCTGGCGGCCTTCCTCACCATTTCCCGAATCGAGAACTCCATCCAGTAAGTGTGGGCGGCACTGTTGAGCCAGCCTTTCCCACAGCCTCCATCCTTCATCTTCTTACGCAACGTGCAAGACGCAGGCGCTCTGGATCCGGGAGCCCGGACGAGGCGCCTCTGTGCCATTGCCGCTGGATGCGCCGCTCTTGCGTTGTGGAAAACCTTGAGGTGGAAGGAGGTTAAGTCGCTAAAAGCCACCTAGCGTGACATCCGCCGTTCTCTCGGAGGGAAGGGAAGCCTGAATCAGCTGATTGTATCAATTACTACTAAGACACACTTGTGCAAACACAAGACGTGCGCCACGCGCGCACGCAAATAGTAGCAGAGGTGCAGAACTCCGCTGACGGGCTGCATGCAAATGAATCCGTACGAGAGTCAGACTCCACTCTCACACTGTTGCCTGGCAAATCGATGACTGCCTGGCGAAACACACTGCCTGTGTGTGTACGGTTATAGGGTTGGGAGTGTGTGTGTGCGCACGCGTGTGTGTGTGTTCTCTGAGAGCGTGAGATCCTTGTTTTAGTTCCCGTCCACTACCAGTAACATGCATGTACCTATCGTACAAATACCAGTGAGGGAAACATCCTGCATCTAGACACAGGTACCACACACACACACACACACACACACACACACACACACACACAGGAACCACACGTATGCATATCATTAGCTCTGCTTAGCTTTGCTTGTTTACCTCCCACTATATACCAACGTTCCCCTAAAACCCAGCATTGTTAGTGGATTACTCATACTTCACAGTGCCTAGCAGTGATAGAGTTAATTGTACAATTGCTCATCGCACTTAACACATCGCTGTGGCGAGGGTTACCAGGAAAAAGAGTGCTGTAGGTTTTTTTCCCCTCCGCCTTTCCCCACTATGTTTATTTTCTTTTGCATTTGATTGTCATTAATGAGTCTGTGCTTTAGATCACTTGGTTCTAGTTATATGCAGCTAATTAGGATTTGCATAAATTTAAATGCATTATCCTTTAATGTGTAGACTGTGCCGGGGTCATTACAGTAATAATTACAGCCTAAACTCGACACCCAGGGGTCTGTTGTGTTTAAAAGCAAGGGATGAGCTGCTCCAGTCAGGAAACACTGAAAGATTCATGAAAATGAGAAAAAAGAGAGTCAGATCTCGTAATTAGATGGTTTTGTGTTGTGAGTGGAATTTGATTACCAGATAGAAAGGCTGTAAATGTCTAGTCACTCTTCTGTGCTCCCAGTCCGTTAAACAGATGCTCCTCGAAGCGCAGCAGCGTTTAAGCTTAAGGAGACAAGGGTCTGATCGGAGGAAGCTGACCGGATGACTCGCAGATGGTATCAGTCAAACCGGTCGAAGCGGACTGACGTCTTTGATTCAGGGAATCGGACAATTTGAACTAAGCTTGTATTTATTTGTATTTGGATAGATTAACACATTGTACTTACGGCGTATGGCGATCATCGCGTTTGCCGTTTTGATTTAGCACTTACTTAAGAAAGAGAAGTATTTCCGGATGGCGCTAATTTGCAACATTTATGAGAAGCAAAAGCCTTTAGCGTGTCTTGTTGCGTTTAATTGTTCTGCGTTGAAGGACTTGCTGCACAATACCTCTGATTTGCTTTCTGTACAGGCGTTTAGGCTGTTGTTAGGCAGTACCCATGCATGAGAAGAGGTGGTGGAAACGGAGCACATTCCACCTTTCAGCTAAGAAAACCTAAAAGAGCAAAGAAGAAGTCGTTAAACGCCGCAGGACTGTTCTACGGCCAGGCGGCCGAAGGAGAAGTACCTTTAGCTTCTGAGCTCTTTTAAAATGCTATTGCTAAAAGCAGCGTGTGTTTTAAATCTTTGAGATGGCTTGTTTTTGGAAGAATTAGATGTTATTGTGTGCCTGTCGGTGACAGCTGTTTTAGTTATCAATGTTTTCAGATTTCCTGCCTAAGACGCCGGCGTTTGCCAGTTCTCTGTTTTCCATGACCTATCATCCAGCACTTCCCCGAATAAGCCCGCTTCCCGCAACCCGCTTCCTTAATCAAAGCGCCATTTTTGGATGCAAAATGCAGGTCATAGTTGCACCATCTGTTGTGCCTCCACACGACGGTCCCTTATTCCACTTATGGACTTTCTGTCTCTCAAGCTGTCAGTTCTGAAGGCCCCGCCCTGATGAGGAGGCTGTGTGCTCCACACTCAAGACAAGACGTGCCCGTCTGCTGCAGGAGGGCGGGGTTTGGGGGGTGGGGCGTCGTGTCGGAGGCAGCGGTACTGGCTTGATCTGGCAGCAGGCAGGGGAGCAGGCAGCCATGCCGGGCTGCCCAGTCTCAGGCTATCGCAGCCAGCCTCTCCTGCAGGGTTAAGCTCCTCTGCTGCCAGACAGATAACTATGCTAAGGATGACTGGGGGCTCCTTTAAGAGAGGAACCGCCGTAGCAAGAGCTCACAGTATATCACAGCCAAAAACAAAAGAAAGAAAATCACTGCCACTGAAATTCCTCAAGAGTGTATGTTTGGATGGGTTACAGTTATAAACTCCAGAGGAGTGAAAATAAGAATATGTTTACTTTTATGGTTACGTTGCGGTTTTGTTTTTTTGCTTTTTTGTGAGGTAGTTTGAATACAGTTGTGGTCAGCCATCCTTTTGCCCTCCTGTGACGTATTATGTTACTGCAGCCTACTTAAACATTCCCCCTGATTGTCAAATGACTCCCTCCACGCAATCATAAAGGTTTAGGGCAGAAGAATTACGGGTGGGGAACAATTGGGAGCAGTGAAAGGTTCCCGTTTGTGGCCCGTTTAATAAATCCTCAAAGGCCACTCAAGTTATGTAATGAAAGAGGAGGATAAGAAGATGTCAGCTGTCTAATGTAATAATATTCAGTCAATTAAAAGCCAACTCAGCTATGTACAGTAATCTCTCAAGTGCCAACTCAGTGTTCTACTTTTCCAAGTGACCCCCTCAAAAAGGTGTTATTTTTACTAGCACTTGCGCACAGCTGTTAGATCTAAAAGATTCACTATGTGATGTTTTTTTCCTCTTAGTTGTGTTATCTATATTTGTCTTTAGATTCTCTCTCTCTATGTTAGCTTTCGTGTGAGCAGGGAGTCATCAAAGCATTTCACTGCTAATTATACTATGTATGAGTACATATGTTACAAATAAACTTTGTTTTGATTTGTTTTAAAAATGGCTAGCTATGCATAATAAGGTTAATTAACCTATTAACCTTGTTATAAATAATGTTCCGTGTATATCAAGCTATAATGCTTCAATGAAATTAGCCACGCTACCCTATGCGTGCACATGTATCATGTGCCCAAACATTACACAATTGAATGAGAAATCAGCTTCAAACTTTAAGAAAGCTGGGTATAAAGTATGTGGTTAATGTGCGTGCGGGCGTGCATGCACACCCCTGCGACAATGCAGCGCCTGTTTGTGGTATACAGCATCCAGGCCTTTCTCAGCTGACCTCGTGGCCGGGGTGATGGGATGGTACTCGTTCTGTGCTCAGCGACCTGCCTCTCTTCCTCCTCCTCCTCGCGCAGGTCGCTGCAGGATCTGTCCAAGCAGACGGACCTGCCCTACGGCACCGTCCTGGACTCGGCCGTGTACGATCAGCTGCGCAGCAAGGGTCGCAACCCCTTCGAGCGGGACCCCATGTACGCGCAGATGTGGCGCATGATCAACCGCACGGGCGGGGCTGAAAACAACCTGGAGGACTCGAAGGAGGGCGTGCGCAAGGTACGCCACCCCACGCGCGCGCACACACACACACACACACGCGCGCGCGCGCACACAAACTCGTTTGCGCTTCAATTACTGCACTTACCAAAGGGAGCGCGGGCGTGCCGAGCGCCACGCGACGTCCGCCTTGATGTTTTGCGACCGAAGTTATCAAAAGGGAAACGAGCTAACGCGGCTTAATGGCTCTCGCGCGGTATAAGTGATTTCTCTCGGAAAATTCCCTCGAGCTAATCACGCGCCGGTACGTCGCGGGTTTAGCGCTTTATTTGTAAACCCAAAAACAACCCACCCCGATTGCTTTAACTAAGGTTGTTTTCATTCCATAATTTGACATCGGCTTTGCAAGCCGCAATTAAATAAGCTGGTAAGTGAGTAGGTTATGAAAATGTTAAACGACTTCATCTAACCGTTCGGCGGGTGCACAATATGAATGGCTAATTAAGACCCGTTGCCATGACTCGGTTCTTTTTTGAGGAGTTCTTGACTGGCAGGTAAAAGCTGTGTGCAGCATTCAGGCTGACTGTTCTCCGGCCTCTGTCCTCGTATACGTATTCGTGTAAGTGCATTTTGTCTTTGGTGTAAGTATGCTTGCTTGTCTTTAATGCACAGTATCTGGGGTGAATACATTTGTGGAAACATACCCCACCCCCCATTTTGCTGTTTCGTTGATAGCTGTTTCAAATCTTCAAATTATCTGCAAAGGTGTGAAAATGTACACACAGCTTCAAATGGAAATCACTGAGATATGATGATGTACACCAGACTATGCTTTGGCTTCTTTATCAAGGATGAAACAGCATAGATAAGACAGAGAGACTAAAATAATGAGATAATAGCAGATCGTTTTACCTTCGTAAATGTTTATGACATTTGTATTCTCTGATGTACCTTCTGGATGTCCTAATACACACCACCCCTTTGTGTGTCTGAGAACTTAGGATTTTTTAATGGCTTCCTGTGCGAGCTGAGGCCTGTGCTTTCAGACATTTGATCACCATGGCATGTGAGAGCACCACCCCAGCGAAGCAGCCCTTCACACTGTAGACGGACCTCACGCCTCCATAAAGGATTTTAAAACATGCATTCAGATTCGGAGTAGATGACGACGATCGCGATGGTTCTTCTCCTTCATTAACAAAGCCCCAGTATGTGCCCAGTGTGGCCAATATGTACTTTACATTGGAGAGAGATCAATAAAAGGGAGAAACGTTAAAGGAAGGTAAAGAGGCCGGAAGGGAAGGGGCGAGATGGAGAGATTAACGGCGCTCTTCTGCAAATGAGGAGCTAATGATGCTTCCCCTGCTCCCCTTTCTGTGTTCTGTGGGCTTGAGCGGCTGCTCATTACCAACGTGAGCGTTCCTCCTCCTTTCATTACACAAACACTTATTTATCACCCCTCTCACAGCCAGCTCATTAGCTTTTTGTCACACTGAAATGCGGATTGCGGTGTTTCCCGGGACGGCTCAGGGACAGTCCCGCGGGCCAGCCCCGTCTCGCCCGAGGTTCGAGAAGGAAGCTGTCCTGACAAAGGGGAAGCGGCATGGGTTTGGGGGATTGTTGCTTCTCAGCCCCCCGCGGGGCGCTCCGGGTGCCACTGCGGTCTCAGGGGCCTCAGGGCGGCGGGGTCGAGGTCGGCCCCTGACGCTGCCCGTTGTGAGCCTGCGCTCGCGTGCGCGCGCGTACGGATGCGCATTCAGTGAAGCTTATCCGTGCTGGAGAGCGGGTGTAACCTTCCGAGCCGGAGAGCAACAAGCGCCCGTCTGCCAAAGCAAACGCGGAGGTCTGGGGGGAAAAGCGCCATCTCGGGCAGGAGAGAGTAAGTGGCGACAGAGGGCAGAACTTTAAAAGCGCGACTGCGGGCAGCGGCTGCGCGGGAAACTGAAGTGTGAGCTCTCCGTCAGTCACCGTGGCTACGAGCGGGTCCGTTAAGTGGCCACAGGAAGGAGGATGGAGAGAGAGAGGCAGAGAGAGAGAAAGAGAGAGAGAGAGAGAGAGAGAGAGAGAGGTGGATCGAGGGGGGGGGGCATAATTACGAGTGGACGTCAGCAGAAAGGGACAAATGGAGGATGAGAGGGAAGAATGAGAGAGCGGTTTTGAAGGGAATCGGCAGGACCTTATCTCGCCTTCCCTGATTGATTTAGCTGTGAATTGTTGCTAGGCATCTGAAGGAGCCCCCTGCTATAGCTGTAAGTGTAGGGGCGGAGTGGAGAGAGAGACCGAGAGTGGGAGAGGTAAGATAAGGGGATTGCAGGGAAAAAAAGACTGGCTAGAAGCTGGTGGTAGACTTTGCACAGGAGCCGTGTATAAAAACAATAGACTTTCCCGTCCCCAGTCCTCTCATATGACCAAGTGTGTTATTATAGATGGCTATTATAGTCAGTAAGAGGCAATGAAACGAACACGGAGACGGACATCAGAGCCTTTTTCAAGTTTTGTAATCTCAGCGTGACTGATAACATGCCTAAGAGATAATGAGTCTAACTGATAACACGTCTGACAGCGGCGCTGGAAGTTTCCCACGGTCTGACCCCAGCACTGTCCACTTGTTCTCCGCACTTTGCTTTTTCCTCGTTCACACTTCCAGTGGATGTGCGCGGAATCCGTTGGCAAATGTAGTGAAACGGATCGACATCACACCCTCGGAGCTTGACGCACACCAGTAGCGCGGTGGGTCTCTGGACCGCGAGAGTCATGGGGCTTTATGAAGCAAAGCGCTGGAGCACAAACCAGGGTTTTTTTGGGGGGGTATTTTTGTTGCTCCTTTTATGTCCTCGCATTTGCCATAAGTGGAAAAAACCTGATAAAAGCTGATGGATCGACCAAAGTATCGCACAAACGGTTTTGCCGTGTTTCATTCCGTTCTGCCAAATGTGAACAAGAGAGCCAATGTACGCAAGACAAATGCGTCCTTCGGTGCGCCTTCCCGCATCGAAGAGTGATATTTCCCCCTCGTGCAGACACGCCGCCCTTCCTCACGCTCTTAACGAGCCACTCTAGATAAATCGTGATGGTGAGAATTACAAATGGGGATATTACTGGCGAGAGGGAGGCAAGGAGCATAATCCGCTCACACAGCGTGGGCGGCAGTCGGAGTTGCGGGAGGCATACGTTTAGAGAGGGGAACGTCCATGTGACGGAAAGCCAAAGACTGACGTCCTTTAAAAGAGGAGTTTAATCTGGAGCGGAACAAGACTCCAGCCTGGCAGCAAGACGACCCAAACGGAGTCCTTGAGTTCCGCATCTGTATTCCCTCTAGGAGCTCGGGAGGGGAATGAATCTTGGACTGTTTTGGTTTCGTTCACATGCTGAAATTCAATTACAAGGTCGTAAATGAATTAAAGGGACAGCTAAGAAACTGCGACGGAGTGTAGAAATGTGTGTGGGGGGGGGAGCAGAGGTTTGCCGCGAGTGTGTGCGTGCGCGCACCTGTGGGGGTGTGGGGGTGTGTGTTTGTGTGTGCTCTGGCCAGTGGACTCCTCATTCGCATTCTGTTTGCCCTCGCGCCTCCTTCCACTGCATCTTTATCTCTGTCTGCGGGCAACAAGATGGCCCCCTGCCAGGACCTAATGGACTTTTGGAAAACAGAGAAAATAATACATCACCAGGCCAGTGGGAAGGAACGAGAGAAAGAGACAGGCAGGCACGCAGTGAGGGCTTTTAGAGTGTCCTCCAGTCTCACACGTCTCCCAGAGACTGACCAGAGCCACCCAGATCTGGTCTGAGGGAGACAATCCACCTGGCCTCATCCAACTCACTCATCGTTTCTTTCTTCTTTATCTCTTGCTCTCTCGCTCTCTCTCCCTCTATTTCTCTCAAACAGAGGCACACTTTCACAAACACACCCAACAGAAGAAAAAAAAAAAACCTGCTTGGTTCGTTTATTTGAGAGAATTCTCAGCACCAGTTTGAAATCACTTGACAGACAGTATTAAAAGTATGGAACAGGATTACGAGGACACGCCCACGCCCCCCCCGTTAAACACTTTTGTTCGGTCCGCCGTTATCCAGAATAAGGAGAGTGAACGCAGCGAGTGCTGGTGTTGGTGGAGCTTTGCAGGAGCTGGTGTGAGTGATCGATGTTGCTCCCAACAGTCAACCCCAGCGTGTCGTCTTCCATTTAAACCTCGCCCGAAGGACTTGCGCCTCAACATCTCTGCTTATTACCGTGCCATGTGCACAGGCAGTAGTGATAGTTATCTTATTATTTCCGTTTACCCCGTTTATTCTATCAGATTTGGCTGAAATGTTGAAGTGTGAAGTTTGACATAATTACCTCGTGTGTGTACCGTAATCATGCCAGTCCACAGTGACTGTCCAGTATTTCTGTCAGCCTTTTAAAAATACGAACGCAAAGATCCTAGCTGGGCGAATGGTTTATGTGGTGCCGCTTTCAAGAAGTGTGTGTGTGTGTTCTGTGGAGTATGACTGGGTGTGTGTCTGTGTGTGGAGTGTGATTGGGTGTGTGTCTGTCTGTGGAGTGCGATTGGGTGTGTGTCTGTCTGTGGAGTGTGAATTGGTATGTGTTGAGTGCGATTGGGTGTATGTCTGTCTGTGGAGTGTGAATTGGTATGTGTTGAGTGCGACTGGGTGTGTGTCTGTCTGTGGAGTGTGATTGGGTGTGCGTCTGTCTGTGGAATGTGATTGGGTGTGCGTCTTGTCTGTGGAATGTGATTGGGTGTGCGTCTGTCTGTGGAATGTGATTGGGTGTGCGTCTGTCTGTGGAATGTGATTGGGTGTGCGTCTGTCTGTGGAATATGATTGGGTGTGTGTCTCAGGATTGTGAATTGGTAAGTGTCTGTGGAGTGTGATTGGGTGTGTGTCTGTCTGTGGAGTGCGATTGGGTGTGTGTCTGTCTGTGGAGCGCGATTGGGTGTGTGTCTGTCTGTGGAGCGCGATTGGGTGTGTGTCTGTCTGTGGAGCGCGATTGGGTGTGTCTGTGGAGCGTGATTGGGTGTGTCTGTCTTGTGGAGCGTGATTGGATATGTATGGTCAGTGTGGGGTGGTCTTCTTGTGTGACTGCAGGCCTTTTCATATGTGTGCACACAAGTTGGAGGCTAGTACACGCGCGGGTGTGCGGTTGCATGTGCGGAAGCATGGCTGCTTTCTCCCAAGTCCACGCCCCTGAGCGCCTCTCTTCCATCAGAAGAGACAACACTTGTGATCTGGGCTGTCACCACAGACACCCTCCGGAGGGGCGGAGCCATGACCCTGATGCCCTGCACCACAACATGCCCTCTACCGCCCAATTACCCACACGAAATCTACAAAGGCAGAGCCTATAAACACTTTACAGAAAATAAACCTCTCCGCTGACTTTTGTTCCTTGCTTTTTGCTTTTCTCGACAGGTCAGTACTTCGACGCGTCTCTATATTGCACGGTGGGCACTGTCATTAAGGGGCGCAGGCTAAAACGTTTTCCTGTGACATAAGACGGCACTCTTTGCTCTTAACACGATGTCATAGGACAGCTGGGTGCCACGGTGTGCTTTCTGCGGATTTGACCCAGCATGCCTTACCGGGCATCGGTGGGGCAAGAGGACTCCGCCCACTCTCCTATCCTTCCCACCCAGACGAAGACGCGCCAGCGGTGGTCCGGCCCGCTCGCGGAACTCAATACGGCCAGCCGGACTCGCGGACCATTTTACAGCTGAAAAAGCCTTCGGTAAGTCACAGCCAGTGTGAGCTGGACGGACAAACGGAAGTGGATGAGAAATACTCTCCAGTGTCCCATCAGCGATAACCTGGAAGTATATCTCTGCCCCCACGATGGAGTAAACACTGCTGTGCAGGCAGGGTCAAAGAGGGAAAGCTAATGAACTCAGTCGGGGAGCGCACGGGTCAAACCGCTTCGCCCCAAAATCAGCAAGCGCCTCCTCTACAGCCTCGCGGCCGCACGGCCATGTTCTCTGTGTGAGAAAAAAACTAGATCACACACACACACACACACACACACTTCTGTAGAGGATTATTTATTGCTCCAGTGTGTTGGCAGAGAAGATCAAAGACCTACCCAGGCTTATTCATACTCTTATTTTCCGAGGCTGGATTTGCCATTACAGTGCTTTGTAGCCTTTTATTTACGAACAGAGAGAATACTTGAAAAGGTACAAGCCAAGTGCAACGGAGAGTCAGATAGAGAGAGATAGAGACCTGCATAACTGACAGCCAGAATGAATATTTGGTGACCGTGGTCCTTTATCACCGTGCGGTGTGGATTTGTGAGTGAAGACTTTCCTGACTAGCCCTGATTATCCAAGTTAGCGCAGCACGCTGACAATATTTCTGACGTTCAAAGCTTCATTTGGTGGCCAGAGGACTCTTTTCATTCACGGTAAACATGAAGGGGGAACTCAAATCCTCCGTTCCTCTCTGCGTCCCCCAACATGCGAGGGGGCAGAGTTCTCGCTTTTTTTTGAACAGAGGATCACAGAAGACGTTCCACTTCGTTTCAAAGCTCCTGCTTCCGCCGCTGTGTGCACTATTGCCTTCCTGTTCCCCGGCGCCACAAAAAGGCCTGACAGGTTTGTCAGAAACAAAGGGGGAGAATTCTAAGATGCCAGAGTGAATTTTCTCACGAGCGACTTTGATGTAGGATCGACTTCAAGGGCTCTTTACTTGTGCACCTGCTCAATGGACTTTAGCAGTAGTTGACATTTCTGTGAAATAAAAACCCAATAGAAATGTCTTACAAGAGGACAAATCTCGATCTTGACTTATAGGATACTGGGTTGGAGGATTCCAGCAGTAGTTCATGCACCCTTGTCTGAGCAGGACAATGCTGTTGCCTTTCTGAGGCGGATATGGTGACCAACGGTATGTTACACTAGAAGTCTCCGAAAGTTATGACGTTCAAAATTTGTATTTATTCTGAGACATCGCAGCTCAAGGACTCAAGTACCCTTTCTTAAAAAGCTTCTTTTTTTTTTTAACCGTCATCTCATATCTGTAACGGTGTTGGGGTTCTAGCTCAGTGAGCTGTCCTCCACTGTTATCCGAACAGCTGTCCGTAATTATTCCCCGTGCCCACATCAGCCTGTGTCTTTGACTGGAGGTTGGGACCATTTGCATATGGGGTTTTGATAAACTATTAATTGCTTTGCGTTCAGTTTCTTGCGGAAAGAAGGCGCCGATGACAGCCCAAGGCCAATTAGGAGGCAGGACTGGAGAAAGGCAGAAGAACACTTCGCAGCTCGTCCGTCCCGTCACATGGGTGCCAGCCACCTGTGTTAAACGCCCCCCCGCCCTGAGAAGACTCCTGCTCAGCTGGCCCGGACCAGACGCCCCCAATTAAATGGTGTTCCACTCCGTTCGCCCCGCATAATGTTGGCATCCGATTTCTGCTGCCACGCTGTAAATACACAACAAAACACTGCAGCCACTGCGCGCGACACCGCTGGGTGTCACGCGCCACGGGGTAAACGGAGACATTATTGCCAGCCGGGCGAGATGAAAAAAGCCCGTTGTGCGTTTTGTTGGGATTTCATTAAAAGATCAGTGTACAATCTCATACACTTAAAGGGAACCTAGCGAGAGGCTGACTCGCCTGTTCACGGGCAACACCCAGTCCGGTTCAGACGACACCTCTGCCTCGGTTTCCTTCAAAGCACGCCGTTCCAGCCGCCTTCACACTGCAGCCCCGAGGAGCCCAGATTCCAAATTAAATGGGCTTTGTATGGAAAAAGAGTAGAAGCGGTCCGGGTCACTGCGGATTCCTGAGTGGGCGGGATGCATTTGCATTCGTAAGGCTGAGGATTTCTTGAGAAGGTCCAGCTGGAGACGCGTGCAGACAGCAGATGCTGTCGTCCTAGAGAGCGTGTCCCCCTGTGCCTGCTGCTGGTGTCTTTTCTCCTCAGCAACACTAACGTTAATTGCACTTTACACTCATGCCAGTGACCTTATAGAATCAGACCTGATGAAGGCTGATCTCACAGACCCCCTTGTACAGGCCCACAGCAGATTTGTGGAAATTTTATAAGCCATCCATGAAGATGTTTAAATGTCAGATACATGACTAGAAAACTAAACTTTTTGGTGGGGGGGTTAATTTAAAGTCTGACTTTGAAGCAATGGCCCATCAGTCTTGCCGTGGTATCAGCTCATTTGGAAATCCCTGAACACGTGGCCTTCCAAATGCCCGTGCTCTAAAACAGGATTTTATTTTACGGAAAATTAGCTGCCACTACAATTTTTGGCTAAGCAGCAATGTTACACTTTTATAGATAATGTGAGAAGCTAGATTAGTCTTGTAGCGAAGCCAAATAAATGTGTACCTTGGCTGATCCACTTGGAAATTGCGTAAATTTTATTTATGTCACTTGTTCAAATGTTCGAGTAATTCCGCTAACATTTTAAGTATTTCAAATCACAAGAAAAAATTAGAACGTAGCCTCCAATAAATGACAAGAAAATTATGATAACTGCTTAGTTTTATTCAGTATTGGTAATATGTGTGAACTTTTCTTTAAAAAGGTGTCTATTTTGAAAAATGTATTTTCGCATAGGCTAAAGGTTGACGATAAGGATATGCTACATGTTGCCATTTAAAGCGTTTTTCTTGTGGGAGAACCGCTAGTTTCCTAAGCTTTGATTTTGCATCGTTATGTGCTCAGAAGTCTGTAATTACCTGAGTAATCCTGCCATTTCTATGCAGTGAGTCACTCTCAAGGCTAATATGCCTGACACGTATAAACTCTATATGGCCCACTTCACTGTAATTAGAATCAGGCTGATCACTTGATATTAAATGACTTCAGCGGTATTGCCATTGGAAAAAAGAAAAAAAAATCTCATGTTTAATGGTAACTCAATTTTGTTTGTTTGTTTTCATATGTGTGTGTGTGTGTGTGTGTGTGTGTTGCAGTGGATAAACAGCCTTAATGTAGTTATTATGAATCTTGGGTGCGTGTGTGCATGCGTGCTACGATACCTCCCCTGGAAACAATGCTCTGATTAGGATGCACCGAGTAATGGGTTGTTTGAGGGAAAATTGCTTGAAATAATTACCTTGGCACAATTAGAATCACAGCCCCTGTGACTGCCGCAGCCGCAGGTCCGTGCCACTCTGTGAGCACAAGACATGCTTCACCACGCTCTGCTCAATGCGCGGCGGCTCAAGTACTCGCCTCCCTTTTGCTTTCTTGGTCCTCACCTCGTTCCCGCGCTCTGACACAGACCCGCCGCATGCCCCGTGGTCTGGCCGGGCCTGTCCCAGCCCACCTCTCCTGTACAGTTCAGTATTCTTACGCGGTTACTCAGAGAGCAGAGGCAGAGCACGGCCACTGTTTTTAGCGTGATCCTGGAGCCTCGGGAATTAGGTCCACCTTAACGTGTTTTAGATCACAACGCTGGTTCGGTGTCGTTTCAAGGTTATTGTCCGCACTGTTTTGTGTACCGATCTGCAGACCTAACCCAATTAAATGAATCCTAAATGAGTTAATCTCGTAATCTGTTTAATATAAATGTAAAGTTCAAAGGGTTCATCTCGAACGTTATCCATCCACGGGGGTGGATGTTTGGTAATTACAGCTAGCACTGACGGTGAAACCTCGAAACAAACGTGCGCTTGTAAGCGGATAACAAACCAATAAAAAAAATGAAGACTAGTGATAACGTATGAATAAGGCTTTTCATAACCCACCGAAGTGGCGGCTGCCATGGCAGGAGTTTGTCGGTTTCTTCTGTCAGAGGAAGACTTGAAGGAAGAAATACCTGCAGGGGGCCTGGAGTCATGAATGATCTTTTAAAATGCATTTTCACACGAGCAAGTCGATGGAGCAGCGCATAATGACCCAGAGCCGCACGCGGCGGCCCAGAGGGTCAGATGAAGTGAGGAGAACGTGGCATATTTATGTACTGTCCGTCCACACTCCTTTATGCCTTATTTCCCCAAAGATCCTGCAATCTCACAGATCTCCCGGTGCAGGCCCGTTGCAGATTTGTGGAAATTTTATAAGCCATCCATGAAGACGTTTTAAATGTCAGAGACATGAGTAGAAAACAAACTTTTTTTGTTTTGTTTTTATAAGTCTGACTTTTAAGTGAGGCCTAACACACGGCGCTCCAGGGTCACGTCTAGCCTCTGCCACGAAAGACGCCCCTCAGACGTGGCCCGTTGATTTTGGCATAAGCCCTGACCTTGAGACGTTCTCGCAGAGGAAAGCTGCCTCCTTTCTTCTGGGCTTACAGGGAACACCTCGCATCCTGCACGCTGATGCCCGTCGCTCCATGTCGGCCTGCCCTCGGGGCGGGGACACGCGGTGAAATGGAACGAGATAGAAGTGGCGGGATTCCGGTTCTCAGGAAAGGAACTTTCATGTTCTTCTCCTGGCGCTCTGCCCGTCTCTGCCTCACGGACAAGCAAAGCGTTTCCAAATCCCTCTGTTATTCCTGCTTGCAAGTCAATCCAAACAGAACCCAAATAAGAATGGTTTGCATGCCACGTTTTAAACCCAGGAAGAGATATAATGCTCCTCAACTATCAGACTTGCCTAGTCACATCTTGTGCTGTGTCGAATGGGCGCGTGAGTTCACAGAGTTGACTAATGGTCAGCGGAGGGCAGTTAAGTGTGTAAGCTGAAGACACATCGCGCTCACATTTAATGCATCTGCTTTTCCATTTTTTTATACTGTAATGTTCCACACAATCTGCGGCCTGCTCACTTTATCAGAGGCACGTTGCTCAGCGCTCCGGTAGGTTTGGAAGCATCCTATCCCCCAAATATCGCTGCCCGTTTTGTTTTTTGTTTTTTTTAACACAGTCACCACCTTGTGAAAGCCTTCTGTCTGACTGCACTGATTTCTCTCGCTGTTTCTCCCTCTCTCTCTCGCCCCCCCGTGTCTCTCAGGTGAAGTACGGGCGCTTCGCGTTCGTGTGGGACGCGGCCGTGCTGGAGTACGTGGCCGTTAACGACGAGGACTGCTCCTTCTACACCGTGAGCAGCGGCTCCCCGGACCGAGGCTACGGCATCGCCATGCAGCACGGCAGCCCCTACAGGGACATCTTCTCTCAGAGGTACCGCCTGAGTGAGCCACCACGCTGCCACTTTGTAGCCTGGCAGCCACAGCAAGCCGTGGCATGAGCGCTGATTTACAGCGGGCGTCGGAGGTACTCGCGGCCGCCGTCCCCCATCGCGGCGTGGAACCTGGCCCGAGTTTCATGACGGGGCGAGAGTAGGAAACATCCACGGAGCGACTTTTTTTAACCTCACCCCGAGAAGCGCGGTTGCCGGTGGTTTATCCGCACTGCTGCCACTTATACAGCAATCCGACCCAAAGACTAACACGTGGGACGCTCCGTAGAGGGTCACACTCGAGTCTTGCTTAATCGCAAGCCGAAACCTGGCATGACCAAAACGCGGCTTCGGACTCCATTGGTCGCCTCCTCTTCGCGTTGTGTTGTTCAGACAGGTCGCTGGCTGCACATGTCCTCTCAGGAGTGTTAGGGCAGCTGCACCATCAGTGTTGGGGTACCCGGCCGCAGCCCTGCAGGGAGCCTCTCCCCCGCTCGTCAGTTCTCGTCAGTACACCCAGCTCCACGTCGTCCGCGGCAACGCTCTCGGGAAGAAGTTATTAATTGACAGTGATATTATATGTCAGCGTCACCACAAGGACGAAGGCAGTTCTTCTGGGAAAGCAACAAAAAGCAAAAATGCAAGTCGTTTCTCAAATAACGTTACGTTAGTGTTTGTTCTTCAGCCATCGGGGTTCCTCTGTTAATTCTGGACAATTGTAACAGACGTTCAGATGACGTATTTTCTTTTCTGCTAAAGTTCCACCATCTTCAGCCACATCCTCTGACACGGAGATATTCTGTCTCGCACACAGCGCGACACAAACAAGATATTTTAGCGAAGCAGTGCAGAGTGATAGTCAGGACTGGCACAGATCACCCCAAATATTTAAATCTTTCATACTCAAACTGTGTCAGGTTTCCGGGCTGTTGTGCGGCAGCAGCACCTCTCCCAGGTCCTAGTGCCCCTATCTCTCAGTAATATGGAGTCACGGTAGTATGGTTGAATAAGACTAGAATGAATGAGAACTATTGACGATTTAAACTAGTGACGCATGCTTATTTGCGGGCTATAGCCACCCTAAAACTGGCCAACGGTGCGGGTTTTAGCTCAGTGTAAGCCCAGTGGTGCCGTCGACGAATCACACAAGACCTGCTACATGCTGCTGCTCTCACAGAGCTAAAGGCCTTCTGAGGCTGTGCTATGGCAACTGTTCCTCCAGGCGCCGTGCTGCAGACTCGTGTGCTTTTTAATTCCTTTCATTTTTATCTTCTTCTTTTTAAAAAGGTTTTTATTCCAGACTCCAGTACCGAGGCACACGTCGAGCTCGGTATTTGTTTTAGTGGATACCTGCGAAAAGGGTCAGCGCAGCATTAGCCCACGGCCCACGTAAAAGCACATAATGACCGGGAAACTGAGTCGTCGCCACGGCCTCTTAGCATCTCGAGAAAACTGAGCTTTTTTTTTTGGTTTTAACCAGCATGGCAAGGGACCAGGACCCACTGGAGGCATGGGGTAGGCTAGCAGCACATGCTCCTCCAGATCTGCGAGCCGATGCACCACGCTTTCTGTCCAGTTGTCTGACCATCGGTCTCTGAACTTGGACGCCCCGAGCGCCAAGTCCGTTCAGGTCAGTTGTACAAAGCGAAATCGTCACCGGGCAGTTTTTACGGAGAATCCAGGTGTAGGCCAGTGTAGACTAATTGGTAAGCCAAAGGAAACTGCAGCAACGGGAAACATGAGACAAGGTGAGGACGAGACCTTGAGAGAAAGTGTCGCCTTCTGGCTGACAGCGGATAGAGGAATTTTGTTGTTAAGATGGCAATGCGGAATTAGGCGGAGGCACCCCAATCGTACGGAGGTGAGGTGAGATAAGCCAGCGGTCCCCCCAAAATAAAATCACACCAAGAGTGGAAAAGTAACTACCGTCTGACGCGAGGTGATCCACTGAAATAGGCGTGCATATGGTATAGAGGCTAAGAGATGCCCCTAAGGGAAAAGGAACTGCAGGAACGCTGACGCATCAGGCAGGTCCGGTGGGCGCCGGGAGGCATCAGAGGCGTCAGAGCCGTGCCTGTTTTGTATGGATAATTCTTTGATGGCCTGTTTATTTGATTTAGGTGACAATGCAAGATGTTACAGATTGTTGTGTACTAGCCTATAGCGGTCCAGGGGGGTAAGGTTTAGCAGAAATAGTTTTCCCCTCGTCCAACATCGCAGTAACAAGCGCCCTCTCTTTATGGTACGGATGTTTCAGCATTCAGGTGGGGTTGAGATGTATTTGTTCCCAGGGCAGGGCATAGTGTACATGGACGCCGCACTCGTCAGTCGTGTGTCATTAACCCTCATGATATTGGAATAGGAGTGACCTGCGTATCAGGCCTCGCCTCTGCAAGAAGGAAACATTTTAGTTCCAGCCTACGAATCATCAAGTCCTCAGTTCTCATCACAGAATCACATTCCATCTCTCACAGTAGCAGTGGGTCATTTGCGACTTTTCATTGTTTTTATGTAAAGATTTAAGGTGTTGTTCCTTTAGGAACATGACAGCAGACTTACACGGCATGTGTTCGGAACTTTTAATCATTTTAATGAACTATTAAATCCCCTTGATTACGTACTGGGTACGTTGCAGAATTGATTGTTTCGGCTATTAATGTTTCGGAGCGTAATTAAAAGGGTGTCATTCTACTTCCGGACGGAGGAATCCGTGGTACCTTGGGCCAGTTTCCATTTGGTAAGGCTGACCCAAAAGGGGGCGTCGAGAGTCAAGCCAGTACTCAGCAGAGAGCGGCACCGATGGCAGCCTTTCTGCAGGGTACAGGTTCTGCAGTCATGGCGCCCCCGTGTGGCAGGTTCAGATGGCGCCGTGCAGGAGCCTTGGTGCGTGCGCATCACATTGCCATGGTGCTGACGGAAGAGGCCCGCGCTGCAGCGCACCGTTGCCGGGAGACAGGCGGCGCTGTCGCATTTCTTCTGCAGGGGGAGCTTTTTCGCGAACAGCTCAGCCTTCAGAGACGCTGTACCTGCGCCTGCCCCAAACTGGCCTCATCCTAAGGACAGATTACGTCTAATTTGCAGAGAATGTTCCCTTGACTCCTGTTTCTTTGGCGTTGTGTATTTTTGCGTGTGTGCGTGCACGGTGTGCGTGTGTGTGTCATGAATGGCATTAAACAGAGGTACGTCTGTCTCCCTCCCCTGCACCGCTGCAATGTCCTAATTTGTTTTGTCAGCTCTACCACCATTTGTTTTGTTTATTTTTTGTTTTTGTTTTTTTTGGGGGGGGGGGGTCTCCGTCCCCCCGATTTTTTTCTTTTTTCTTTTTCGCTTTCATTCTTTCTTTCCTGCTCATATCAAAACAGTATGTCTGCCTGCAGTCAGAGACACCTAATAACATGCGATCATTTCTCCTGCAGCCGGTCGCCATGGCAACAGCCCTGGCGATCGGCACTGTGAGCGGAACGCCGAGGCCAGCTGGGTGAGACCACGGCGTTCCACGCGGACCTGAAGGAGACGGCCCCCAAATCCCCGCCCACAACCCTCTCCAGGAAGGAGGAAGAAAGAGAGCGAGGGCACTCGCCCACGCAAGCGTCTCGCCGTGACCCCGCGAGCACCCGCGCGGGCTTTTCCGGGGCTTGGAGGGGGAAAGCTTGTGGGCTTCACACCCATGCTCCTGATGAGGTCGTGTTTGCCTGTTAGGGGGAACGAGTGTTTGTAATCAACTTTTTGGAACATAACTCAGGCAGAAGGCGGCAAATCCCCCTCAACCGCCGGTTAGCTGTCCTCTCTAACCTACTAATCAGAAGCAAATGGCTTTAATGAGCATGTAGGCTAACTCACGACACCACTCCGCCTCACCCTCCTGTTTGTTAGCGCGCCGGTGCGTGCTAGAGGCCCCGACCCGCAAGCCTCCACAAACTCCACAGTACCAAGGGCCCGGCAGCATGTGAGGTGTGGTGAGATTAACAGATAAAAACACTAACTGAAATCAGCAAGCTGTTGTTTTCCCACCAATTCTTCGGGTGTAGTCGCGAGGGGAGCTAAAGAAGGAAAGAGGGAAAGAGTTGGAGGAAAACAGACACAAACTGTGAGAGTTAGACAAACCGACAGGCCGACGGACGGGCGGGGATAACGAACGACAGAACAGAGCTGCCCGGATGAGACGTCTAATAAAAACAGTAACGACGTGTGCCGGTGGAATAAACTAACAAGCTAAGTGACAGCGTTCAACTTGGCATGTTAATTTCACTTCCGACCGGAGCCTCCGGAAAAGCGGCGAGCTGCAGATCATCGTCTTTGGAGATTCCAGGAACTCAATCAGGCTTCACATGAGGAACGCTCCAGGAAAAACGTAAAAAACGGCAATGGCCGGGTCTCCGAGGACGGCCAGCACTGATGCCCGAAGATCCCGCCAATCTCCGTGTGCCCAGAGTGATGGGCAGTTCCTCCATTAAGCACCACAGGTGTTAATTCGCTGGGCACCAACTGCCGGAAGACCCACAAGGTAACAACATTGACACGTGAGGAGGGATGTTTTGGGGTTGGATGGTTTTTTTGTTTTGTTTTGGTTTTTTTTGTGTGTGTGTGTGTATTTATGCTCTTGAAAGGCCTTTGGGGGCGGAGGCGATAACGGACCTGCAGACGTCACCGCCGACCCTGTGGAGGAGGCAGCCGATCGCCGTGGGAGCAGCGGGAGCGGCCCTCATTCCTCACCCTCATTCCTCCCCCTGCTCCCTGCTCCGGCGGATTCATTATTAAGCGCCCCCACCCGTCGTCCCGTCGGATGGATTTACACCTTCAACAGAGAAGACATGGCTGTATACTTCGACGGGGAAGCATCTGTTTAGCGTCGTTTTTTGTGCTGCCTCTGTGATTCATGGCAGCTGCTCAGAGCTGCTGCGCCACTTTTAGTTCTGTGGTTAACCAAAGACGCCCCTTCGGTAGAACAGATAAGGTTCCTGGAGGAATCCTTATTTGTGGCGTTCAGCAGAAAGGCTTTATTCATTTGTGTGATTCACTGGTCAAAAAGACCATTACATTCTCCAAAAACGTCCATATGAAAACTTCCATTTCCATATGCATAGAGAAACCCAGATAGAACTGTTTAATGTGAAATATTGAGTCACAGAATGGGTCCTTAAAGGTCTTCCCTTCTGCCTGTTAAAAAGACTGCCATTAGGTGATCAGTGTGGGCCTGAAGTAACGCCACACCTAGGGACCGGCAGAGGAGCGCGCGCACACGTTAATGGCTATTTGTATTACTGGCAGGGCCTGATTTCTCCAAGTACGCTGGTTCCAGATCCGACAGGATTGTATATGGAATGGCCTCCCGCAGATGAAGGTTACGCCGTGTCATGAGAAATAACGGAGCTGCCACAACCGGGCCATGAAATACAGAGCCTCCCCCCGGCGGTGAACCATTTACCGAGGCAATATAACACCGGGCAAAAGGTGGTGTTGGGGTGTGGATTACACGAGATGGCAACAACTGTCACAGGCACCGAATGAAGCGGTTTGTGAGCAGCTAACTACAAAGCCGTCCCACGTTCTGAAAACGTTAGGTGCGGTCTGGATCGGCGCACGCGTTCACCTGCTACAATGGTTGCCCAGAGTCCGTCTTGCCTAAAGCCTCCCCCGATGCCCTGCTAAGGAGCTGTATCGAAGCCGTATGGAACGCAGGCGCAGGAGCTGAGGTAGCGCTGCCCTTCCGGTTCCCCCGGATCACGCGGGAAAACGGCATTCCTGAACAATCCCGAACGTGATCGTGGAATTTCGCGCCCTACCCGCTCCACCTGTGCGCGCACACCCATTACTGTTGTATCAGCACTGCATGTCACATGGATTAAGCACAACTAAAAACACAACACTCGATGCCTATAAAAGGCTTTCAATCATGCCACCTGACCTCTGGATAACCTTCTCCGATGGGAATTTAAGCAGTACACACATCGTTCCATTGCAGTGTGAGTGTTGTTGGGATATATTTCCCTCAGACAAAGCCACAGGGCCATTATATAGAGGGAAAATCGCTCTCAATGATCTTGTTGTATTGTTAGAAGTTAGTGAATGAGATGTGTACCTTTACATAGTGAAATTGCTACAGAGTTTGCAAATGCGTTACGCGTGTCGCATCCCATGAGGGAAATAGGAAAAGTCAGATTCCCTTGTTCCGAGACACGAAATGGCCCGCCGGGCGCTCGGAAACACGCGCATGCGGCCTCGCTGAGGGCGCGCGGGCACAGGAAGCCTCCTTTTTCCGTTATTCATCGCCGGCGTCCGGCGCGGAGCCGGGAATTTTAGCGGCGCCCGTGCAAATCACGTCCGATCGGCTGGAAAGGGAATGTGGCTTCCTAGCCCTGCACTGGAGATACTGACATTGTTACAGTTCTCGCCTTTGTTACAGAGTTCGCATGTTAAAAACTCGTAAATGAAACATGTCTGGCTCCAACTGTGTTTTTATCTGTTTCTAGGTCTTCCGGGATCAGTAGAATCATTAATTACTTTTGCTTGCCTTGATTTCAGTACTCTAGTATACATGGAAACGCTGGTTGAGTTTCTGTCTCCTGAACGATTCCCTTTTAAGTGTCAAGCTCACTGACAGTGTGATCCTGTTTACCTTTATCGTCTGTGTTTTTTTTTTTTTCCTGAGCCATACTTGAGAATTTGAATATCTGCTCTTTTTTCTTCTTAAAGCATGTTGGCGTGAGCTTGAGGTTTTAAAAATAACTTTTTTTTTTTCACGTATGCAGGTGTGCGCGCGCGCGTGAGTGCCCATGTGTATGTGCGTGATTACATTTTTATGGGCGTGCGTGCGTGCGCGCGCGCGCGCAGTGGGGTTGGGGAATGTCTACAGGGGAACTGCGATGAACGTTGACATCACAGGGTGGTGTGGTGTTACAAAGATAGCCTATTATACATTTTTACATTTACATTTTTCCTTTACACTTTTTTACTTGTGATGCGTTAATTACTTTTAATTACTTTTAAACATATACGTGATGTTTCTTTTGTAAAAAATCACCTAAAAAGCATTCCCTCTGCCTATTAGCTGATACTTTTCAATTTAAACGTATGATCACACGGAAGAATTATCTCCAATGCAATTAATTGCTTGTGGACCTGGAGATGCACATTTTCCAAAATGAAAACAAAAGAAAGTATTACCGTGAGTCGATGCCGGCTCGACACCGCGCTACTGACGGCGTCCTCTGTCGGCCGAGGCCAAATTCAGCCTCTCGGCGGATCCCAGCTCCCCTTCAGGGACTGCATGTGTGGTGTCACTCCCCACTGCGGGCGGGCTGGTCAGAGAGACAGTGCCGCAATGCAAAACAGTCAATCAGCGAGAAGAGCTCTCATAAAACCCCGCGTTGTGTGTTCATCATAATTCATCTCTAGTCGCTTGACGGGCACTATTGCAGACTGTCCCCTCTACATTAAAATGCGCTGATTTTATTTTATTTTTATTTTTTTTATGATTGGTGCAGAGGGGCGAACGTTGTCCCCTGCCCTTATTTCTGGAGAGACGCTGCCCTCTAGTGTTGGCCTGTGGAGCAGTATTTGAACGCTGCAGCCACCGAAGGTGCCAACAGATGCCAGTGAAGAGTACATAAATAGTGGGTTTTAAAGTGGTAACTCAAACCTGGTGGGGAGTAGAACGTTTTGTTGGCAGTTATTAAGATCGAGCCAGTCGTAATGTGACATATACTACATGTTGCTCGTTTGTTTATTTTTACTTTCAGTGGATTGGTCCTCATGAGTGAGTAGCGCATACGTGTATTTGCCCTGCACCATTGATCATTGCGTTGAGCGCGGTGATGTGCGTGCCCTCAGGATCCTGGAACTGCAGCAGAACGGCGACATGGACATCCTGAGACTGAAGTGGTGGCCGCAGGACAGCCCGTGTGACTTCTACTCTCCGGCGGGCACCAGGCGGAGCGCCAGCGCCCTGGACATCCGCAGCTTTGCCGGCGTCTTCTTCGTCCTGGCGGCGGGTGTCGTGCTCGCCTGCCTCATCGCCACCATCGAGACCTGGTGGACCAGGCGAAAGGGTTCCAGGGTGCCCTCGAAAGAGGTGAGGACCCCCGAGCGGACAGGGTCCGGGGGGTGACCAGCAAGGCGGTTGAAAAGGGGGAACACGAAACGAATTGGTTTAAGAAGCGCGTTATCTCCCCGAGAAGGGCCATTAGCTGGATTATACGTGTCCTAAAACGTGTCGACTTGCCCTTCTAAGGTAAGGCGGAAGTAGCGCGGGGAGCCAGGCTTATAAAACGCACGCAGAACTTCCTCACGCAGCCGTGCCCATCTGAAGGCAGAGATGTAAGCGCAGACTCTTAAATAAAAAAACAAAAACGAGCACGGGACGTCACCCGTAATGGGGCTCTGCTCTCCACACCAAATGGGTGCTGTAAAGTCCATGTCCTGACCAGCACGGCGTAACTCCTGAAAGGCCAACTGCAAAACATGTTGGCGCAGTACCCGATAAAGAGCAGCTGGTGTTAACAGCACGTCTCTCTGAAGCGTTTTATTTTATTATATCGGTTTTATTTCGTTACGTTGTCCAACCTAAAGCATCAAACGTGCGGCTACGGCTTCGGACTGAAGCGATGTACAGTGAGGCCCTGAGGGGCTTCTGGCTGAAGGAACGTTTTATCCTCGCTGGCTCGCTTGTCTTCTCCTCGAGGTGCTTGTAGGTGTTTGTGACCACTTCAGTCGGCCCCACTCGGGTTCGTACCGCCTGAACCGACCTGTCTCGCACGCCCCGCTTCACCGCCTTGCCGCCGTTGGGCCTTCAGCTTCAGAGTCACGTCAGTGCGTGCGCACAGCCCCACAGGCGGCTTGCCCGCGCTCCTGCCTGCTTTTACAGCAGCCAGCAGGGCATATGCATCCCAGCTGGCCCCTCACCGCTGCCCACCCAACAGCCTTCATCCGCCAGCAGCCGTGCGGATCACCCCACCACACACAGGGTGACCCCCCCCCCCAACACCACCCGCATTATAGCAGGTAGGGTCTGATAATAGTTCTGCAAATGTAATTGTATTTCCATTTCAGGTTCCACTTTATAAGAAGCAAATGAAAAAATGAGTTAATTCATCTGCTGAATGGATAATTAATGATCTCGTACAATTATTAGTCCCTTATATTATGCAACATCTTCAGTTAGTAATTGCACGGGCCCGTTCTCCAGAGCGCTGTTCCAGAAGGTTCCGTCAGACTCGGCAGGACTTACTCACAGGCCACCGCACACAGTGACCCGCCACTGAGCACACCGCTCGCGGGCCGATGATCAATCACTCTGGATATTAGCAGCACGCCGATTAGCGTAGGGCTACACACGGACCAGACAGCGTCGTACTGCAGACATCAATGATCCAAGTGGCCGAGACATGTTACAGCTTCTCTGTTTTCTGTTGTGTGCATCACAGTCCTTTTTTGTGTAGTATGGTAGAACACCCTAACCCCCGTGTGTCCATGCACCTAACCCTTCTAACGCTTTCCTTTCTGTTAACACCTGTAAAACACCGTGTGCATTATACACTAAATGAGTAGAAGAAATGTTTGCGTTTGTGCCTATGTCTCAACACGTGCGTGCAAACTTACACACACACACACACACACACACTGCATATGTCATGATGGTTCCTCTCTGCTTCTCTTTGATCTCCTCCACTCTCCAAGGTGTTGTTTTCGGTGCAGGGTGGTTTAGCGGGACCGCTCATACGAAGCCAGTTCCGTGCGATGTCGTATTTTGCCTCCCCTCGAGCACGCATCCGTGCCTTAGCGCCCTGCCCTAAGTGAGGTGAAGGCAAGGGCCCAGCAGGGTCCAGCGAACCAGAGCGTGCGCAGTGTGGGCCACGCTACCGACCACGTTACCGGCCACGCTACCGGCCAAGCCGTGTCTTCATAATGTGCCTGAAAGTGAAAGGAAATACCATTCCCTTCACCGCGAATGTCTGCTGTGTCATTTCCTGTTGTGATTGTGTGGTGTGCAGCATGTACTCTTGGTGCCTTGACCAAGACGGCAACATGTCTGTAAAGGACCAGTGAAGGCGCTCTGCCTTTTCCGTGATGCGACGCAGCGATTAAAAACGTGGGTAAACAAAAACATCTTGGGATTTGGACGCCCGTCTGATGCCTGATGTCACAAGCAGCCAAGCTTGCTGAACACCACCCAATCTTCTGTGTTGGTCATGACTCTGACCTCAAGAAATGTCGGATTTCTGTCAGAAACAGTAAAAGCAAAGCGCGATTTACTGTCCCCGACTGAAACGACGGCTTTTCTTTATTTGGCTTTTATTTTTCTTTTGTTTTGTAGATAAGTACTCTGTGTTGATGGGTACAGGGCGAGGCAGAGAAATGCAAAATGCCATTTTTACCATCTCACCTTTCCAGGTATCTGGTTCCTCGGACCTAGAAAAGAACATAAAGAGCCGAGTCTGTGTGCTGACTGTCTGCTCGTTGTCTTTCTCTGCTCGTTCCTCCTGCTTCTTAAATGCCCCCCACCCACGCCCCCCCCCCCATCTGCCTGCCCTGTCCGTCCATCCACCTGTCCGTCCATATCTCCACCCCCGCCCCTCCCGACGGCTCGCCCCGCGCGGCTGCAGGCCAACGGGCCACCTCGCGCAGGGCGGGTGCCGCCGCGCCGCGGGCTGGCGGCCGACGCGACTCTCGTGCTAGGAGCCTCGTCCAATCGCTTGGCGCCCGCACACTGCGCCACGCCCCTAGACTCCGCCCTGCGGCACGCGTTCGTCCTTCCGCCGCGCGCCGCCTTCTGCCGGCAGTGAGCAGAAGTCCACTCTCCTCCCACAGCGAGCCTCGCAGGTAGTGGAACGACGCCTGTGAAGCGGCGGCGCTCCCAAATCCATCAGCAGACCCACCGCGTGCCTTAACGGCTTCACATGCACACACATCGCCCGTTTAGAAAGGGCCAGCGACTCACAACAGGCCGTTTAATAAGCCGTCGCTGTATAAATGCGTGAAGTCTGAGATCCTCAGTATGAGCTTATATGCTTTATTAGAAATTCGGATGTTTGTTGTGAGAGTTTCAGTCAAAAGAAAACTGAGACATACAAGGCTCTTCCTGGAGCCTGGAATCTACTGCGCACAGTACCTCTGAACTAAAGTAGAGCAGCCTTCAGCGCTAGCCTTTGTGCAGTGCGCTGACATTTGTGAAATGTGTTCAGTGTTTAGGCTGCTGCGCCTGACGTCTATAGCTAATCAAAATGTTACCTGTTAACTGATGCTACCTGTTAACATTTCTCAGCAGACAGAGCCGAGCACAGAGGAAAGGTTATGCCCATAAACGTAGTAATAAAAAAAACCACTGCTCATATGCATCTGAAATGTGAAAAAAAAAGATCGAGTTCATATCTAAAATGAAACATTTTATTGGTCGCTTCGCTCTCACGGGGCGAAGGGGTCAGGAGTGTGTCTTATTTTAAAATATAATGGCATTAACTTTAAAATAAAGGGCGTAACGAGGTAGACTGGCCATTCTCTGCTTGTAGTTTCACAGCACAACATCGTGCTCGGAAGCTAGAATTCCGCGTGCTAGCTACATCGCCTCGTCCACTTCCGGTCCCCCCCCGCATACGCAGAGATGGCAAAGCGGGACGGCAGCCTGCATCCTCCCCTCTGCCACTCCAGCAGCCCCTCCCCTCCCTTGGCCCCACCCCCTCCTCTGAGGGAGGACCCCCCCAGTCAGGCCCATGCAGTGCTCAGAGATCTGCTGCTTGGTCCTGGAACGAAGGGTTGGGATGCACTCGAAAAACTCCCTACAGACAGCAGGCCGTTCTGTTCTAGCACTTTCACCGCAAACCCAAAGGCAGGCGAACACCCTGGGAATGCAAACGTTTATTCAGGACGCTGGAGGGCGACGACGACTCACTGTCACCTAGGCAGTAATTCACTGCTAATTAAGACAACATTCGGGCTGAGCCGAGCGAATCAAGATAGATCACCCCGTTACCAGAGCAACACATTAATCTTGTTTGAAGAACTTTCTCCTTATATTGCTTCGGCCTGATTAACGTATGCGTGTTGCCTGCATGACAACGATTTAAAGCACCAGGGCCATTAGTGAACCATACCACAGTGCCTTACCTAGTGTGGCAGCGCAGACATGGCCTCAAGTCTCCACAAGTGTGTGTGTGTGTGTCTGTGTGTCTGTGTCTGTGTCTGTGTGTGTGTCTGTGTCTGTGTGTGTGTCTGTGGGTGTGTGTCTGTGGGTGTGTGTCTGTCTGTGGGTGTGTGTCTGTGTGTGTGTGTGTGTGTGTGTGTGTGTGTGTGTGTGTGTGTGTGTGTGTGGTTTCCTTACTTTAGCCGTTGTCCTTCTGTGCCTTCTCTCCTCTGTCCCTGGTCACTCATGCTGCTCTCACTGCAATCCCCAACATCACCCAAACTCATTTTGCTGCTCCACCCACTGCCATATACCCCCACCCCCGCACAACAACCCCATCACCAATCTTTGCGATCCCTCGCACCCGTGACCCTTATCTTGTTCCATGTGTGACGCACCACTATATTACTTCCCGTACACCCCGACTGACCGCCCCGCCCCGCCCCGCCCCCCCGGTTGCCTCCTTCCCTGCCTCTTTTCTTCGCTAAGCCATCCTCCGTCTTTTTTCTCACGTTCGCACGCTCACGCCTCCTCACTCTTACACCACGTACCTTTTCTGTCCTGTGCTCCTGTAACAACCCTCACCCCTCCTTCCTCTTCTCTTTCTCTCTCTCTCTCTCTCTCTCTCTCTCTCTCTCTTTTATTTCTCCTCCAACTTCCTGACCCCCACCCCTCTCCCTGCTCCACCTCCCTTACCTTTCTCCACCCCCCCCCCCCCACCCCTCACCCTCCACCACCCCCTTTCCAGGACGACAAGGAGATCGACCTGGAGCACCTCCATCGCCGCGTGAACAGCCTGTGCACGGAGGACGAGAGCCCCCACAAGCAGTTCTCTGCCTCCTCTGTCGACCTGACGCCACTGGACATGGACTCCCTGCCGGCCGCCCGCCAGGCCCTGGAGCAGATCAGCGACTTCCGCAACACACACATCACCACCACCACGTTCATCCCTGAGCAGATCCAGACGCTGAGCCGCAGCCTGTCGGCCAAGGCAGCGGGCGGCTTCGCCTTCGGCGCCATGCCTGACCAGCGAACTGGGGGGCCCTTCCGGCACCGCGCCCCCAACGGCGGCTTCTTCCGCAGCCCCGTTAAGGGAATGTCGAGCATCCCCTACCAGCCCACGCCGGCCCCCAGCTTCAGCTACGGCAACGACCCGGACAGGGGCACCTCCATATGAGGTGCCGCGGGCCGGGCCGGCCGGGCCGGACGCAGCGTGAACCAGAGAGAGATACCAGTGTAAATACCAAGCTGCTTCTTTTTTTGATCTTCCTTGCGCTTCAGATTTTTTTTGAAGGGGGGTGCAGGGTGTCGTTTGCTTTCGGCGGTGGAATGGGGTGTTTGTCCTGCCTGAGTTCACCTACTTGTCGAGGATGGTGTTCAGTTTCATCGTTGTCCTTGTGGTCATTGGGAGATATCTCGTGTAAGCAACATGACTATGCTTTTTTTGTTTGGGTTGTTTTTTTTCTTCCACATGGACTTTTGAGGACTGCGCTTTGTGGGGAGAGCATAAAAAGACTAATTTAACAGTACAAAAACAGGATGTTTACATTTAATCCATTTCCTTTCGTTTCTGGACAAAAGGAGGTGGATAAAAAAAACCTAGTGCACTTTGCCGAGTGACCTGCGGATCCGCGAGAGCCCGAGGCCCGTGCGAGGAGCCCCGCTTCTCTTCCCGTGACTCAACCGGAGCTCGGTCGGTGTTCGCAGGCGCACCCGGCAGGCGGCCAACGCAGCTGTAGGGGCGGCTTCGTGCAGTGACTGGAGAGCAGGACCGCTCTGGCTGCCCACACCGCTCTTGCTGCAGCTTTCCCAGCATTCCGAGTATTCCGGGCGTTTCGGGTTCTCCGGGGCGTCCCTCCGCTCCTCGCCCCTGTTTGCTGTGCCATCTCTCTGAGGTCGGATCCTTCAAAGCACGCTTAGGACACTCTGGAAAACCAAGTCCGAAGGAGAGGGGTTAAACACATAGAAAACGTGCACCTAAGGCTTCTAATTGTGTTTTATTGACTTTTAGTATAACAAATCTTAAATGCGTGGAATGTGTATGGTCAGAGAGTTTAAACAAGAAAAAAACTTTAGCAGTGCTGTCTGTTGTTACCTTTCTTTTCTTTCTATAAGTTTTAATATTGCTTCAGTGCCATCATCTTACACTGGTTTGCATCCTTAAGTCATGGAAGGCTTTTTTCCCCTGTCCTGTAGCTGTAAGCGAGGGGTTGATGAACCACATTTTGTACAATAAGTCCACCACGTGCACCGCCAGCTCATGGCTTGCGTCATAGCTGTCAGAGGTGGAGTGCGAGAGCTTTCATACAGATCCTCGACACAAGCCTTGGACCGAGGGCTCTTTCTAATTCTGCGCCACGCGTCGCCGGCCAACACCAGGCCGTCTGAAAGAGGAGACGCGGCGGCCGCTTTCGGGGAATCGTTTGAAACAACTTTCTATTTCGTTTCATAAGTGTTAAGGGGTAATATTTATCTAACTTTTTTTTTTTTTTTTTTTTTTTTTTTACAAAGTGCTA
Source organism: Electrophorus electricus (assembly GCF_041902795.1). NCBI lineage: Eukaryota > Metazoa > Chordata > Actinopteri > Gymnotiformes > Gymnotidae > Electrophorus > Electrophorus electricus. The sequence goes on along the minus strand of NC_137521.1, from coordinate 5,497,221 downwards.
ATTGTTACAACGAGGCCATCAAAGTGTGATGACAAGTTTAAAAAAAAAAAAGACACATTTTGAAGAGTAAAACAAACAAACAAAAAAAAAAATATCAAAAAAACATCCAAGCAGTTTTCACTAACACTATTAATATGACTAATGTTAGTTGTTTAGAATGAGCTTTAAGTTCGATATCCTCCAACTAATTCACCGACGTCGTGTGTAGAGAGCTGCAACAGTCTTCTGAGGAGAGCATCCTAGCTGTACTTTTCTTTAGCTTTGGCTACTGAATGACAATAGGAACAATTTTTATTTAGTATCGATTTTAAAAAAGTTTATTTAGTATAAATGAAGAGAGATTAAAATGTATATTTTACATGGAGATCATTTTTGTTGAATTCAAGGAAAATATAGACTTTAACATAAAAGCCTAGCGTTATGATAGCCACCATTGCACTAATTGAGTTCTCCACAGTCCCTTGATGGTAAAGCATTCTGGTTTTGACATTTCACTTTGAGTTATGGATTTATGAATAAGAAGGCAATTCTTTTCCATAAAAAAAAGAAACATGCAAACAGGCAAAGCCTGTAACATTTTTAATTTCTTACATAGTATGTACAGGATTACTTGGTCATTTTCAACCAGTTATAATGTACAGTATTTAATATAGGCCTATTTTGTTGTATGTGTTGCATATTATTCAGATGGAACAAACTGAGGCCTCTGTTACAAGTGGCAAAGCTTTCTGTGTATAATTTGTCTAATAAACATGTTTTCTACAGTGGTTTAGTTGTCTTTGCTGTATTGGGGGGCCTAACTCAGTCCCTGCGTGTTAGTTCACCGGGCAGCGCGGCTAGGCAACTTGCCAACTGTCGCAGAGGCTGCGTCACATCACCTGCTGGAGGTCCGTAGATGTTTCGCAGATATGTCATTGCAGCGAGGATTTGGTTCTTGAATCTGTATGCAGCGGGTTGTTCAAACACACCACAGGTATAATGGACAAAGGTCAGCGGTGGGTTTGGGGTGACCGCTGAGCTTGCGCACCAGACGTCATGCCCTCTGGAACACACAGAATAGCCCAGCAGCAGATACCATCACGCTTCAGTGCCCGGAGGGCAGATACCCGGCTGCCAAGCGTCCAAAATCCCCACCCCCACCGCGCCGGTCTTCCACACACTTCAAAAGGCCAAGTTCGTGGATCATCGTGGTTATATGAATATGTGGAAACCGTTTTAATAATGTGCCGTGTTATGCCGGTCAGGGTCTTTCTACTGGAGGGCTTGACTGCTCATGCTTATTGATGCTAGATCAATAAGCACGGTCAAGCCCTCCAGTAGGAAGAACAACTGATTGTTGTTTTCATGTATTTTGTAGCTCGTGTGAGTGGTCTTTGTTATATCTGGCTTAGTTGATAAAGATTTAAACTATAGGCTGCTCCTTCCCCAGGATCCATGGCACTTTGGAAATAACGTACTCTTGTTATTGCAAGAGCTTCCGTGTCCACCTGGTGTCGCCGGTGCGCCTTCGAGGTGCTGTGATTTTGTTTGGCTGCCAGTGAGAGATGTCCCAGTGCGCGCCATGCAGTGCGCACCTTCTGATGGCTTCTGACATCCTCGATATGAACAAAACCATGTTTAGCAGTTCATACAAAAACGAACACGTTTGACCTTATTGCAGTTATGTCCTCGCACATAGTATTTGTGTCTTCAAACAGTAGGGTGAGAATCAGGTTTCGGATGAATGTCCACACATCAATCGAGCAAAACTAGCTGCACTATAATGTCCCAGTATAATAATTTGATTAATTATTTTAAATAGATGTGGCGGTGACTCTTGTGCTTGTACATTTCACCTCCCATTCCTTTTATCAACTTAACGATATCTCGGCGTTTCCCAGGAGACAGGAATGAAGAACACAGCATGCAGACTCGATCGCACTGGAAGCCCCCATCGAGACACAGTTTGTGCCCTTTTTCCAAAGAGTTCCCCAGGCGTGACGAATGGAACATAGAGTCGCCATTGTCCCTGGGTCACTTTAATAATCGACAGCAACAATATCCAACCTGTTGTTTGCTTTAGGAACTATTCCAAGACACGCAGGCCGACTGGATGAGGCTCCGGTTAGGGTAGACTCAGGCGCCAGTCCTCGAACCTCCTCTCTCTATGAATTCATGAATAAATGTAAAAAGATTAATGTTGTTTTAATGTCAGAAATAGGGAATTTAGGCTCTTCCCGCCTCTCATTGGGTCTTTTCAGTTTTAGTTTTGCTCAATACAACCGATATAAACAGGTTTTGTGATACCAAAATGGCTAAATAAAACGAGTTTGAGGTGCAGTTGTTTTCTAATACTTCTGCTAGCTTACTTTAATGATCGTGGACTAGTTAAACATAGTTTCAGTTAAAAGTTATCAGAAAATACCAAAAGTTGGACTGATAGTTTTTATTGCAAATAATGAGACAACTGCATTAAGAAATGAACGTTTCCATAAAAAAAAAACAAAAAAAAAAACACGTCCTTACATTATCTTTCAATAATAATAATATTGATACTACTACTATTACTACTACTACTACTACTACTACTACTACTACTACTATTACTACTACTAATAATAATAGTAGTAATAATAATAATAATAATAATAATAATAATAATAATATATCTGATAAGCTATCTTTTTAAGAGGTCGTGACATTGAACGCTATGTAGTTTTTCCTGATCAAATTTCGATCCTCGAAACGCCTTTTAACTAACAGGGCGTTTCTTAAGTCCAATAAAAAGGTTTTGAAATTGCTCAAAAGAAAATGAAATTCTAGATGGTTGTAACATCAATGGGTCATAAAAGAGGCGTTGAATAGCCCGATATACCTATACCTATAGGCAAAAGATTTGTTAATATCTTAAAAGAAGTTAGAACTTATATTTAAAAAGAAATTAAATAATATGTTATTGAATTTGACTTTATTTAGATAAACATTATTCACAACATAAATGATTAAATTCTATTTTTAAATTCCATTAGTAATATTTCTCATGTTTAATTATTTTTAATGGAAACGTTTTTCATAAGGTTCTCCGCATACTGAAATATTTGCTGGTAGGCTAATTCTAACTTCTCAAAATATAGGCTGCGTTTAGAAGAAAAGAAAAGGTGTAGATCTGAAGAAATTACAAAGCGCGCGATGTATCCATTGCATGACAATTACATGATCTGCTTCAAAAAAAGAAAAGAAAAAGAAAAAAGGCTGGGCGGATATGTAGGCTGCATGTCCTTCAGCGGTCCATCGCTTTTACAGCCTATGCATGCCTCTGCCGACTGTTCTGTGGCACACTTTGCAGACACATTGTCTGTGGCGAGGGGTGCACAGTCCGTGCGTTTTTCATTCTGCTCGCTTCCCACATTCCTGTACCTTTCTGCGTGCGTCCTGTGGGACAACCCATTGTGATAATAACACTCCGGTTAAACAAGCCTAAACCGCGGCATTATCACAAAACAGTCTGGCCATAATAACCTCTCTCGGGTTCACTGCGACTTCTCATTGGTCGCCCACACGCGCCTGCCCCAAGTGCTCTTATTGGTCAAAGCGCCACGCGACCAGCTTGAGAAGGGGGGCTCCCAGGCGCGTGCCGCTTTTTAAACCGACGCATCGCCTTGAGACATCAGTAAAGAAATCCTCTTGTGGACAGAGTTTGAGCAACAAGTGCAAGAAACGACACCCTCCCCGCACTTTCTGCTTCGTCACTGTTTTGCACCATCCGTCCCGAACTCACGCAGACCTTTAGAAAATGGATGGAATGAATGTGGACGTCAGCAAAGATGCGAGGAAGGTGGCGGAACTAGAAGTCCAGCATCCAAGCACGGGGCGGGGGGAGCAGTGCGAGTACCCACCGGCTTTGGCACTGATGGACAGCAATGACCCACGCGCCTGGCTGGCTCCCGTGCAGCCTGGCACCTGCTCGGCACACGCCGAATACCTGCTGCACTCGCCCGGCTCGAGCGCGGAAGGCGTGTCTCCTGCGTCGGTCCGCAGCTCAAACTTCAGAAAGAGCAGCAAGAGTCCTGTCAAAGTGCGCGAGCTGTGCCGGCTCAAGGGATCCGTCGGAGCGGATGAGGGCAGGCAGCGGGCGCCATCCGGCAAACCAATAAATGTCGTGCAGAAGCAGAGACGCATAGCGGCCAACGCGCGGGAAAGGCGGCGAATGCATGGACTGAATCACGCTTTTGACGAGCTGCGCAGCGTTATCCCGTCTTTCGACAACGAGAAGAAGCTATCCAAATACGAGACCCTGCAGATGGCGCAAATCTACATCAACGCCCTCTCAGACTTGCTGCAAGGTCCCGGTGCTAAAGCCGACGCGCAAAACTGTGACCTGTTGCCCGCCAGTGTTTATGACGGGGATCACTCTCCCCGGGGATCACCGAGCACCTGTCGGAGGGGCGCAGGTGCGAGCTTTCCCGTTCCGCTTACCGGGCTGCCGTTTCAGTACGAGGACGCAGCTTTCGCCTCTCTGATGGAGCAGGACTTGCAGTCTCCCTCTGGGGCGAGCAAGTCGGGCTCTGAGCGCAGCAAAGACTCGCCGCGGTCGAACCGAAGCGACGGAGAGTTTTCCCCGCACTCACACTTCAGCGATTCCGACGAAGCGCACGTGGAGCTGCAGAGCGAAGACGAGCTCTCCGAGCTGAGGCTGAACGGCCGCCGCGCGTTTTAGGGCGCGCGGAGACCCGCTCATCGTTCGTGTCAATCGCATCTGCCCTGTTCTTCGCAATAGGTCATTTCGAATATTCATTTGATTGGTTTTTCATCAGTTCATTTGACAACTGTTTGAAATGTATGCTGTTATTGTTGTTTTCGATATTTCGTCGCCAACAGAATTATTTGCCTTTTCGTGACATCGACAAGACCCACACGCCATGTCAACTGCCGCGCGCAGCAGTGCCATGGGCTCGAATGTCATGCGAAAAAAAAGTGTCTTCCGCAAAACAGAACGACCCAGTTTATGCATATGTTATAATTTCATAGCATACGATTGATGATTTTTTGTTTTACACTCTACGAAATTGAAACTTCTGAACTTTACTTGCACTTTAAATACAGGTCATAGGCCTGAAGAACATGCTTTTGTTATGGGACAAGACTTCTGTTTTTACGTAGCCTAGTAATGCCAATTTGAAGATATTTAATATAGCCATTAGACATTTTGTACATTTGTTGATTTTGAATATTCAATGCGAGGTTAATATTTGTTTTCCGCTTCTCCAAGATGGCTGAAGTGGTCTATTTATTTCCGTTTGTTTGGTCAAGTTATTGTTATGTTGGAAATTAGCAAATTTGCCACATGCTTTATGTTTTATTTGATTTTGGAATAAAAATAGAAACTTAAAGCACCTTTGATCATCGATGTATTTGGTTATTAAGATGTAGTCAGCACCCGCAGAAACCTTTGTTGTTAAGTCTGCTTTATTTTCTCTTACAGCCGTTGCAAGTCAAGCAGGCCTGCATTAGTTGTGCTTATCTGTGATTTTGGATGTTGTGTCCGATTTGTTTCATCTTGATACTTTTAGCGATTTGGAAAATGGTCCTAGATGTCGTTAAATAACCTAAGTTAACAGTAAAAGCATAAAACGCAGCAAAAAAATAGGCCTAAATTAATTAATTAAACTAAAAAGGAAAACTTGAATAACCGAACTAGGCATTTTATTATGACTAAAAATATTAAGAGAAGACATGTAATGGTCCACGTATTAAATCTAAAATAATGACATTTACTTTATATTTGTTAACGTTTAGAGATTTAATCGATTTTCCAGAGAGAATAAAGCGTGCAAAGAATGCTTTTCTGGAACTGGTAAGAGGGTAATTTAGGACGTTGTTTTAAACAAAATTATTACCATAACTTTGGTGAACGCTAAAATCAAGATTTAATAAAATAGATAAATAAACAGAATCTCTTACGCATACACTAGCTGTCTGGGCTTTCTATTATTTACTGTTATTTTATTTACTATTTACTATTATTTACCTTTAATTAAATTAATGTCTATTCACTTTTTGCTAGATTACTTTAACGAATGAAAGGGAATACAAGTTGCGTTCAGTAAATAAATTAATAAATAATTTTGTCATGCGAAATTGTAAATGTATTTTATTTGGACAGACAGCAATTGTTTGCCCGACATTCCTTATGAGGTTTCAGAGTTTAGTCCCTATTTTTCGTCGTCCATATGCTGTACTGTGTGTTACAGCAGTCTAAACAGTCACCCTTACTCCCAGTTTAGTTACGTGTACTCATCTATTTCTGTTGTCTAATTATTACACTTATATATAGCATGCCTTAAATATACCTTAGGTTCAGTTCAAGCCGCCGAATAACTCTGGGCACTGGGCCTGTAATGGGAGTGCTTATTAATTTGCGTGCCATTGTTGGCAGACCCGTGGCACGGGGTGTTGGGTATCCTCATTGAAGCACGCGCTGTCAGCTGGCGAGCGCGCGAGGCTCGGCTACACACGGCGCGAGCGGTCCCTTAGGACTCCACTCCAGAGAGCGCACACTCGCTAAGAGAGTCAGCCGCACGCGCTCACGCGCACGCCAACACGCACCCGGCAACGCGCACCAAGGTACCCGTGCTCTCACACGCGCCAGTAAAGCTTACCACGGACGCACGAGCTGCTCCGTTGCATCTGGGGCCGGTTTTATTCATGGTCGTATGACGCGAAATGATTTACTCACCTGCAAGCGTTTCAGCTCTGTTTCTTGTATTTTTCCGACGTTGCACTCGCTATCATTTTTAAAACAATTCGCTGGAAAAGTTTACAAATTATTAATGAATTGGCTATGCGTACCTGCCTTTTTTTGCCCCCCCCCTGCTTTTGACCAATCATCTGCGCCGCGTCTCCGCGATCCCTCTTCAGGTGAACTGCGAGAATAATAAGCAATATCGCAAGCACGCTTGTCGTGTTCAATTATTTACAGCGTTTATCCATATACCTTCTTTTTCTAGGAGTTACCTCGGCCATCTGCGCTGTCCTCTTAGACTGGACCCTCAAACGACAAACGCTCTCAAATTTCGGGGCTACAAAGTCTACAGTATTTTTTTTTAATTTTCTTTTTTAAAAGATTAGTAAAATATAAAACGTTAAGTGTCAGACAGATATCATTTTCTCGTAGGCTTTTAAAAAAATCTGACCCATTTAAATGTGAAAAGAACTAGTCTTGTTACATTAAACAAGAATTACAAATTCCTATGATTATTATTATTGTTGTTGTTGTTCAACGTTGCAGATATTGCTTAACTCCAAAGTTAACTAAACATTGCAATACTAATGTCTTTACTAATAGCATACAAGTGATTATCATCAACCCTCGAACACCCCCCACCCCCCATCTGCGTGCATCAGGCTGGGCTGAAATAAACCGACAGCATCGGTACAGTCCTTCTGTTTGAAGAGTGCAGCGTTCGTGGTAACAGCTGCGAGACTGCCTAAGTTGAGGTTACACGTCTCATTAAATATTGAGCGTGGGCGTCGAGGAAAAACATAAACAAACGCGCTGGTCCGTTCCTGCGCGATGCACGCGACGGGAGAATCGGAGCAGTGGCGTACACGTGCGCGGGGGCAGTGTCGTGTTGCTCGGTCAGCTTGTTCTAGTGGACTTCACTGTTTCTGTATGGCGATCAACAGGTGCTCGCTTTGACGGCTCCTGAGTTAAAGGTTGTCATTTAGACTAATGTGGGTTAACTGTTTTTATAAACTACGTTAAATAACTCATTCCTAACAGAGTTTTAAAAATGCGATGGACTTCTCCAGACTTTAGCCTTTAATCTTAGGCCACTTCTGATTCGTATATCCATTTTCATTTCCTGATTTGGCTTCTGCTTCTCCGGTAGTTCAGATTTATATTTGGCTTTTTGTATTTAATGTGTGCAATAATGCAGTTTTGTCCTGAATGGACAGATACAAGCAGAAGTATTTCCACATTTTGAGATGTGTTGGCTTTCACGCTAAAAGTGTCAGAATTACAAACCTGTCTGAATTACACATGGTTGATGGCAGACTGTGAACAGAGTGAATGGTCATTTCTATACTTCTCCCAGGTTATGAAGCTTCTCCCAAGTCCCTGAATTTCATATGAGAGACGAAGAGTCGGAGGCCGAAAAAAGGGCTTGGATTCTCCTGGGACATTACAACAAAAGCTAAAACTAGGCCGTACTCTCCATCTGCCGTGAGACTGAGCAACAAACCAAGTTGTGTGTGTGTGTGTGTGTGTGAGAGAGAGAGAGAGAGAGAGAGAGAGAGAGAGAGAGAGAGAGAGAGAGAGAAGGAGAGAGAGAGAGAGAGAGAGAGGGAGAGAGGGAGAGAGAGAGAGAGAGAGAGATTAGCCATGAGGGCTACGACGCAGTGCTGTGAGGCGCCGTGACAGGAGGACCAGGAAGTTTGTCTTCACGTTTTCGAGTGGTGCATCCATACCTGCAGAAACATCACCATCACCATCCAGCCAGTCTTGTCCTGGCCCAGACGCGTCTTACGTTAGGCATCTGTTGCTCTGCCTGCAACAAAAGCACCATTTAGAGCTCAACTTTAGGAAATGTAATAAAACTTTAATGTCAGGGAGTTTGAGGACCATCCCCGGCACCGTGTGCACATGAGGATAGGAACAAAGTGGCAGAAAGAGCGTCTTAGGCAGATCATTATCTGAGCAAATCCAAAAAATAATTGAAAATGTCACAGGAGGTGAGGAACAAATGTGATGGATAATGATTGAGCTTCCTGTGAACGGGTACGTGCTGCACCACTGATGCACGGTGATATGCAAGAGATAACACTTCTGTTTCTACGAGTTCATAAGTTATAGTTGTGCGTACTGTGAATAATAATATTCACCAACATTGTGAACACAAACTATAGAGCTCTGGTTGGACGTGGTAGATTGCCAGAGAGTGGGCAAGCCTGCACAAAATTGGAAATGGTTCAGATAAAAATAGCTATAAAAAAACATTATGACACAAGTCTTTGCTGAACGAAGCCTTTGATCGTAGTATAAATATAACCCTTCAGCATATGGATCTAATGTGAAAAAGGAAGTATCAACTGCTTATTAGACAGCATTGTCCACTTGTCTTTCTTCACGGTGTCAAAGGAAAACTGAAAGGGCATTGCCGAGTTCTCTCATCTTGGTTCCTCCCCCGGCTGTCCTTTTGTGTCTGTGAAATGTTCAAAGCGAATGTACCTAGACCAACATGAGGCTTCTTGGGTAACCGTCCCATTCAGAGACGCACAATGGCAGGGCCGATTATAATGCCGCCCAATGCCCCCGCGCGCTTCAGTTACATTTGCTGCGAGGATATGGATGTGTGCGCGGATGTATAGGAAACACCTCGGCAGCAAGGGCCATTCGCTCGTCTTTGGCCGCCCCGTTCGCGGCTCTGTTTACGGGCGGCACGCCAGCCCCTCCCCTGCTCGATCGGCACGAGGGCCGGGCGTTGTTTGGCCCTGGGTCTGGCGGCTGAGGGGTCTCTCGTCCCGGGGGCACGTGGGCCCGCGGACACCCCGTTCACACACTGGCCGCTCCTTTGTTAAAGAAGAGGAGGGGGCCGGTCTGCACAAGATTGATTATTAGAGCTGAAATGAGGATTGGCTGGAGATGGAAGATGTGAATTTGGGGTGTGTGAATGTGTGTGTGTGTGTGTGTGTGTGTGTGTGTGTGTGTGTGTGTGTGTGTGTGTGTGTGTGTTATAATCATAACTATGCACACAGCCAGGTATGCATGCACCTTTAAGCTTCACCCTCTCAACCATCCACATGTCCAGTTATACATAATATTTCTAATACACATATATGCCATGAATATAGGTTTTGTGTGGCATACCAGCTGTGCACTGACGCCCAGCCATTGCATTGATCAGCAAAAACATGTACATGAGAAGTCTTTGGGTTCTGGATATTTTTAAATGTAGACTTTGCAGCATGAGTAGACAGTGGTTTGTTCTTAACACTCTATACAAGATGTTTAGTGCTAGCCAACGCTAAACCATTTCCACTGTGTTCTCGTGGTGTTCCACGGACTCGCGCTGATATGTTAAATGAAGTAGTGTGTGAAGGGAGTTGAGAGGAACACAGGACGTGGCTGCCAGGAGGCTCAGAGTCTGCTCTGCTGTTCCCAGCCTTCCACTCGTTTAACTCCAACAGTGGAGCAGAGACCTGCCCATCTCAACCCCTCACCCGTGAAGGCCCTGCATCTCGTAAAGGCCTCTCGCCCCCATTGTACAGTGCCCGAGCAGATCATATTTCAACTGCCAGCCCCACTCTGGGGAGGAATACTGTATATTGTCAGGGCTTTTTCACTCGCTCTCTCTCTCTCTCTCTCTCTCTCTCGATCTCATTTGCTCTTTCTTTCTTGATCCCTTTCTCTCTATCTCTCACACTCTCGCTCTATCTCTCTCTCTCTCTCTCTCTCGATCTCATTTGCTCTTTCTTTCTTGATCCCTTTCTCTCTATCTGTCACACTCTCGCTCTCTCTCTCTCTCTCGATCTCATTTGCTCTTTCTTTCTTGATCCCTTTCTCTCTATCTCTCACACTCTCTCTCTCTCTCTCTCTCTCTCTCTCTCTCTGTCTCTCTCTCACTTTATTCTGCTCCCCTTTCACGGCCACTGAAAGCCTCCCCTGGTGCAGCTCCCCCGAGACCCCCACTCTCAGGTATCCCGTGGGTGGAGCAGAGGAGAGTGGGGCAGGGTGGGAGAGGCAAGGGTATCACTTTCAGCCAAGTGGAAAGACAACCGTGCCCCCCCCCCACACCCATCCACCCACACCCATCCACCCACACCCATCCACCCACACCCACCTCACCCCCCCTCCTCACACGACCAATTAGGGGTACATGTTTGAGCGCACTTTCATTTCTCCTTTCTGCTGGTCTGCCCACCCTGTACCGAGGCCTGTGTTGAGTGTGAGACCAGGCAAAGTCAGGGGCGCTATGCTGTTTCAGGATCAGTTCGGAGGTTTTCCTTACGGTGGTAAAGGTTACAATTTGCACAGAGAGAAAGGCCACCCTGGGGCAAGGCGAGAGAGTCACGTGCGCTGGGTGGTGCGTTCTTGGCCAGCTGCATAAACTCCTGAAATAGTAGATATGCTGTCTACTGTATTGATTGCTACAGCACTGAGTCACTGCAGGTGAGCTGTCTGAGGTGAGCGCCATTGTATGCAAGGTTTTTGTAAAGATGACTCACGACTGAATGGGACGATTAATAGAACTGAAAGGAGGTCACCCAACGTCACTGCTCTGAAATCAATGTTCCTGGTAACCACACACTGAATTTTGGGCATATTAATAGCTGTGGAAGAAAAAGATTCTTGTTCCATTCCATGGAGAGTCAGGCAGGAGAAGCAATAACGCGAATCTCTTGATGAGACACAAGTATACAGGGTTGGTGTCCACGACTGTGGGCTTCATTCCATTAGAAATCTGGTTCTGTGTTGACCAGAACAGTAACCCAAAGCAGCTTTGTTTCTACGTAACCTTAGTTTAGGGACACCAAGGGTACAGAGAAATCAGAGAGATTTCTTAGCTAACAAGACCCCAGTCACTCATCATCACGTCCCTGCACCATTTCACAGCGATTTTTAGATATTATTCTATGTTCTATGATTCCACACAATTCCAGTACTGTATTTGTGTATGTTATTGTAATATCATATTAGATTACAGTGTACAAAGGGCCATTTGAGCCTTTGAATGAGTCCTGTGAAGTAGAATCAATGTACTTCACTGTACAAAAGTACACAAGGCTTTTTCGAAGCAGCGCTGAAATATAATAACAGAAGACTTTTTACTGAATTCATCCTCTGCTCTTTATACTGAACTTTCATTTATTTTCTCTTCCTTTCTCTCTCTCTTTCATCCGCGTGGAAATTTTGAAATGCGTTTGACGTAGCATTATGCATTTGTTAAGGCTGTAGATTCCGGAAAGACACCTGTCTCATGTTTTTAGCCGGCTCAACAGTCCAAGTAAAAATGTCATGGTCTTTTCCTGCACTCTATATCATTAACAGATTCAACATCTCTTGTTTTCCCATCACTAGGCACAGTCTGCGTCCTGCTCCTCCAGAGAGCTGTGCTGTGTGACCACACCTGTCAATCAACCAGTGACGCGGTCCCTCTCTATCTGTCTATCTGTCTCTGTGTCATTCACTCTCACACAATCTGTTGGAAGTTAAACGGAACTCCTTCTGCTAAACACTCTCATTTTTATTCAGCAGTCCATGAAAGCTGAGGTCCCGGACATTGTGAAACGGAATCCGGAATGCCTCAAACGCCCTATTCTTCCTATGCCTATCTCGACAGATGCCGAAGATTTCCCTTCAAATGTCAGACAAATGTCGCGTAAACTGAAGTGAACTGAAGTCATTCGTTTCTGTTACCAAGCAATGAGAACGGCTGTTCTCCAGGTGCCACCCAAAAGATCTCATGTTTTCATGACTGCACCAACAGATTGGTCAGATTCGTGAGCCGATAACACGTGCTAATTTTTGACGTGTTGAATGTGTGCTTATGTAGCCAGTCTGTGTAGTCAGCAATATGAACCGTCGGTGGTTACAGACTGCCTCATTATCTCTGTCCTTCTGCAGTAGCTAACAGGTTTGTCAAAACAATTTGGTAAAACCGCAGACCAGCCAATCACAAGGTGTTGCTCTCTTTCGATAGTGCCAAACAGGCTAATCAAATATTCTCCAAGCTTCTCTTACCCTTTGCTCCCTCTTACCCCCAGACATGCGGTCTCCCTTCCTGCACCCCCCCCCCCCCACACACACACACGCAACATGGCCCCCCCACCCCTGTCCTGAAAGTGTGCATTTTTTGGGGATGAGCCTGGAACGCGAACGCTCCGCTCTGCCACGGAGACAAGGAGCAAAAAACAAAATGGCACAGTTAACAAAAGGGCCTGTATCCAGGCCGGGGCCGGCCATTGTTCCGCACGGGGCCCGCCGTCGAACGTGAGACGACGGGCTCCCCCCACCTCCTCCTGGGCTGGAGGAACCTAATAGGAAATCAAAGTTCCCGGGGAGAATAGGCCGAGCTCAGAGTTACTCTCCCCTGGGTCCCGCTGAAAGCAGAGTGCAGAAAGAGCTCTCTCGGTCCCTCGGAAGGTTAATGCGGCGGATAGTCTTTCTGCTGCTTTGCCTCTGCGAGTGGCTGCCCAGAACCCCTCTCTGTGTCTGTCTGCCCAGGGACGGACGCCCTCCCGGTCCGGCGCGGAAAATCTCATTCGGGGCTCCACGTGTTCTCCGAGCGGCCAACTTCCCGGCAGCCGACGATTCGCTTTCCCGTCCACGCTGAGGTGGCCGGTCGTGGCGTTCAAGCGCCCCTAAGTTGCGTTTGCTCGCTTTGCTGTGGCCGTTCCACAGATTATCTCCGTTTAAAATTGTGGAACGAGACGCGCCTTTAATGAGGAGGCGCATGCAGGGAAATGGGCCGACTGTGTCATGCGTGCACGTTTAGCGACCGCTCGGCCCTTGGCCCGGTAGACAGTGTGTCGACGTGTCCGTGTTAAGCCGCTTAAGCCGTGCAGAAGCCCCGGAGGCGTGGAGGGCTAAAAGTGGATCACGGCTGGGGAGGCTTTTCACCGCGACACAGGCCACCATAGTGTCTGGGCCCCCCGAGTCTGTTTCTGGGTTAGCCGCTGCAGAACAAGAGCTTTTTACAGTTCAGCTGCTTAGAAGGTGTTGGATGACTGCAGTGTCACAACTAACAAAACCATTTGAAAACAAAGTGGCCCAGTGAATACAGTGCTGAAATGCGATCGCAGCCCTTTTGTGCCGCAGGAGAAAACGTCCCCTCAGAAGCAACCGAGAGAGACACCATTTAATTCTGCAGATTTAAACCCTTTTAAGTGCATTCTTCAAAGGTGAACATGTTATCTATGGAGGAGCTCTGTTACGTCTCATACCTAGGTGGGCTCTCCCTCAAATTTGAGATGTATGTATGATTGAGCCAGTCTTTCCCTGATCTCGTGAGGGCAGTCACGTCATATAATCTATACTGACATACTTCAGACATGTTTAGCCTCTATGGAACAAAAATGTCTATACAGCAAAAATGACAGTCAAGCATGTAATCTGAAACTAGGAGAAAAAAAAGGATGTGGGGTTAAGGAATGTGGGGTTAAAGGACGTGGGGTTAAGGGACGTGGGGTTAAGGGACGTGGGGTTGAAGGACATAGGGTTAAGGGTCGTTGGTTTAAGGGACATAGGGTTAAGAGATATGGGGTTAAAGGATGTGGGGTTAAGGGACGTGGGGTTAAGGGACGTGGGATTAAAGGATGTGGGATTACAGGACATGGGATTAAGGAGGCTAAAAGCATTTTACGGATGAAAGCAGGAGCCCTCTACTGCCGTTCCATGTACCATATTACCATATTACATCCTATACAAGCCTGATTCAAGAGTGAAATTAAATTGCGAGATATTAAACAGAAAGTCTATATTTCCCTTTCTTGCACGACTGTAAATCGCACTTACCCAGCTAGGCCACAGGGCTCCAAGTAAATGATTTTACATAAAGCAAAGGCAGTGACCAGTAGTTTCTGGCAGCATTCAGCAGTAGGCTGCCATTCTTGTGTCCAGCGGAGTTTGCTGATGGGTTTGACAGCAGTGTGATTTCTTCTTCCCACTTTGCCTGTTGCCATCAATTCCCTGTCAGTCAGTCAGTTAATTACTCCCTCTGCCCCTTTGCGAGAGCCTGCGGTGGGATCTTTGACCCGTGGGTCGCGGCCCGGTATGTCCCTCCATCCCCTGGCGTGGAGAGTGAGCTGCAGCCACAGAGTGTGTCCCCGCAGGGCACCTGACAGGAAGTGCTGTGCACGGCCGTCTCTCCGACTGATGACCGACCAGACCAGAACAACGACGTCCTCCTCCTCATGTATGTGCACGGCGTGGCTCGTATATGAGGTGACATCATGTCATCAGGGTCAAGAGGTGAGCGCGCGTGTGTGTGTGTGTGTGTGTGTGTGTGTGTGTGTGTGTGTGTGTGTGTGTGTGTGTGTGTGTGTGTGTGTGTGTGAAACCTGTCTGTAATGGTAGTGACGGATGGAGATGACTAGAAGCTGAACCCCTGGGACTGAAGCTAGTCCAGCATCCCAACAATAGGCCCCCCCATGGCAGGGGGGCTTTCACTGGTTGTGACTGAGGCGTGGGGCGGAAAATAACACACTGACATGTTTCATTAAGCTTGTTAAGGCCGTCTCTGTCCTGCATGTTTGGACTCTCACACGCCCTGCGTAAACCAACTGCAGTAATGGGACTTTGTGACCCAATTGACCAGTCGCTCACAACCCTGATTTCTTTAAACATAATTGGC
This sequence comes from Electrophorus electricus, assembly GCF_041902795.1. Classification (NCBI taxonomy): domain Eukaryota; kingdom Metazoa; phylum Chordata; class Actinopteri; order Gymnotiformes; family Gymnotidae; genus Electrophorus; species Electrophorus electricus. The sequence goes on along the minus strand of NC_137521.1, from coordinate 5,481,886 downwards.
TTGTTGACTCTCAAAGTAATGACTAGATAGAGCAGATATAGGTGAGGTGTATTCAGCTCACCTATATCTGAGGGGTGGGTGTGTGGGATAGTGTGTGGGATAGTGAACCTTTCTACCACTTAAACTTGTAATAACACTTGTTATTTTATGCCAGTTAGAAACACTCCAGGAGACAAAAAGTTTTGGTTAGAAAAATACTTTCCCTGTCAAGGAATATTTGTATTGATCTTATATACAGATTCAGGTGGCATTACTCAAAAAACCTTGGCCCTAACACAAAGTGTTACAGAAAACAATTGCAATTCCCCTTTAAGCGACAAGATGATCTATGCGGCGACCATAGAAGTAGTGCAACTCAATATTTCAAAATGAAGAACAAAACGCAGTTATTACCAGCTTGTCTCATCTACGCAAAGACTCAGAGAAGGAGAGACATGTTGGCAATAACATAATCTCCACCAAAAACACACTCTCTACAGTCCCTGGGAGAGAAATAATATCATTTCCAATGACCAGTACCAACCCGTGTCTGTGCTGAAGGCGAGAAAAACCCGCCAGCTAACTAAATAAACGCGTAATACAAAAATGAAAATTAAAATGCCATCGCTTCGAGCCAAGATGAAAGATAGAGGGTAAAAAAAAGGCTTTAGCAACAGATTGGGTTAGAGTGACCAAAATCACATCACTAAAGACGTGCCCTCTCTCCGTAAACTCGATCCGTGTGCAATAAGCAACGCTTAGGAGCTTTCTTGGTGGATACATGGCAAAATTCAAAAGTCCTTGGTGACTACGAGGACGGAGCGCGATTTGATTAGGGGGCAGAGGGAGAACTGACCACAGGAGAGGCATACTGATCAGAGCGTAGGAGAAAGAAGGAACACCACACCTCTCCTGGAGCAGAATGCCAACAAAAGTTCTCAGCCGATGCCGAAATTGTTTCCTACAACTTGCTTTGTCTCAAACTAAATGTAATGGAAGTATATACGTGTGTTATTGCGTTTAATAATGTTTTGTCTGCTGTCACATCCTACTGAGTGACTTTGGAATATAGTTCAGGACTCATCTTAAAATGCCGGTGTTTGCTTTTGAATTAGCATGAGTCAAGTCATTTGTAAAATTTTGATTGGTTGGAATAAGGCTGGGCATGGTTGTGCAGCGGCAGCAGATTTTACTTCATGGTATGATTTGTATGAAGGTCAGTGAAGCAACCCAGCAATTACATGTTAAATGTTGTTCTTTATGTCTTTATGTCGAGTGTAAGCAGTCACATTCAGCCAGGAATCTTGGAAGGGAGCGCACCCAAAAACTGTTCTTCCTGTTGTTTTAAAACTTCCCTCCTTGTTGGAATCCTTGAGCCTTTGGTCCTGAAGCTTCCGTCCCACGTAACTCTTCAAAGTCCGGCTCTCGTGTTCGGTGATCAGCCATCATAATGAGCAAGATGCAGGGACACAACAGTAGAAGAGTCCAAATGATCTCTAAGACAGAAATCGTATACCTTTGAACTCTGTGAACCTAAATTACTTCAAACGTAAACCAATCAGCAAAGAGTGATGTGACGGAGGAGCGGGTGCGGGTGTCCCGGTCAACCCCGGCGGCCAGAGCCCCCTTCTCTGATTTCTTTCCGACAAATTGTCTTATCGGTCGCGCGGCCGATTGGGCGAATAAAAACATGACCCCGGCCGGGATCTCCCCGGCATCCGCGCAGACATCTCTGGGAACAACCGATGGAGGAGATAACGTGGATCAGTGCAGCCAGCGGAGTGGCTAACAAGTAGCCATTAGGTTTTCTTTTCATGTGTGCTGTGGAATGGGGCCGACGGCCGGAGAGCCGTTTGCAGTGGTGGTTGTGGTGGTGGTGGGGGGGGATTTGGGGGTTCGAGAAGGGGGAAACGCAGAAAAGTAACCTTTCAGGTCTGCATCATTGTGTGCCATTAAGAGCTGTGGCTTTTGTGTTGGAGAGCTGAAGGAGAGAGAGGTGAGGCAAAGTGTGTGTGTGGGGAGGGGGTGCGTCTGTAGATAAGTGGCTCCTCCTCTCTGATTCACGCTCCACTACTCCTGGAGCCAGTGGGACACAAGGAGAGAGAGAGAGAGAGAGAGAGAGAGAGAGAGAGAGAGAGAGAGAGAGAGACAGAGAGTGAGAGAGACAGAGAGTGAGAGAGAGAGACAGAGAGAGAGACAGTGAGAGAGAGAGAAAGAGAGAGAGAGAGAGAGAGAGAGTGAGAGACAGAGAGTGAGAGAGACAGAGAGTGAGAGAGAGAGACAGAGAGAGAGACAGTGAGAGAGAGAGAAAGAGAGAGAGAGAGAGAGAGAGTGAGAGAGAGAGAGACAGAGAGTGAGAGAGACAGAGAGTGAGAGAGAGAGACAGAGAGAGAGACAGTGAGAGAGAGAGAAAGAGAGACAGTGAGAGAGAGAGAAAGAGAGAGAGAGAGAGAGAGACAGAGAGTGAGAGAGACAGAGAGTGAGAGAGAGAGACAGAGAGAGAGAGACAGTGAGAGAGAGAGAAAGAGAGAGAGAGAGAGAGAGAGAGAGAGTGAGAGAGAGAGAGACAGAGAGTGAGAGAGAGAGACAGAGAGAGAGACAGTGAGAGAGAGAGAAAGAGAGAGAGAGAGAGAGAGAGAGGAAGAAAGAGAGAGAGAGACAGAGAGAGGAAGAGAGATAGAAAAAAAGGAAGAGAGAAAGAGAGAGAGTGAGAGAGAGAAAGAGAGAGAGAATGAAAGGAAGAGAGAGTGAGAGAGAGAAAGAGAGAGGAAGAGAGAAAGAGAGAGAGTGAGAGAGAGGAAGAAAGAGGAAGAGAGAGGAAGAGAAGGGGGCAGAGTGGATGGAGTGAAGGTGGAGGGCGTGTGGAGGGCGGGTGCATGGCTGTGCTTAAATTACACTCCTGTCATGTCCATCAGGTAGGGCTTTTTTTTTCTTCTTTTTTTTGACAAAGCGTCAGGCAGAGATAAAAGGTAGAATGGGCCTGTGATCCTTCCTCTTACTGCTCTGTGGACAGGACAGAAAATCACACCTCTGAACAAGGAAGCCACCACAGGGCCGTCACATTATATCCAGAGGCAGGAGACGGTGAACCGCAGAGCTCGCTAACTGATGCTGTGCAGCGGGCGACTTCTGCCATGCGTGTGTCACTTCCTGTTTCCTTAATAACTAAATAGTTACAAAGGTATAAACGCTAAAACATTTTTTAAAAATGAAAAAGCTGTTTACAGATTGTGCAGTTGCTCTGCGGCGATCTTTGAAACGTACCACAGCCTGACAAGATATCTGATGGCCGCATAATAATGAATAATAACCGGAGATGCACTGCACTCGGTAAGGTGGCCATTGTGTGCCACTGATGGACCATAATTCCAAGCAACCATTGTGCAGTTGCAAAGATAAATCAATCACGCCGTGAGCCGTTACTGCGCACGGACCTCTTTGGCAGTGAAAGTGGTGTGACTTGCGAGACCGCTGAGACAAAGACAGATCACAGGCCCAGAGAGGGCTCTGGGAGCCATGGCGACGGGTCTGGTGGAAGTCCCCCCTCTCCCCTGCGGTGACCATGCTGAGAGAGGTCATGTCAGACATCGGCCCCCACAGCGGGCTGAACCTCCTCCGCTGTGGCTGTCACCACACCCCCGCAGGACGCGTCCCGGCTCCCAGTGACCCCACCAGTCCGCACCAGTGCGGGGGGAGAGTGTGGTGGCGCTGATGGGGGGGGGGGGGTTGGGTTGGGTTGGGTTGGCAGGGGGGTGTTTCCCCACTTTACAGTGCTACTTGACTGTATCAGTCCCACTTGACTTTCTCTAAAGTAGGTAAGTGTGAGGAGGGTCTACTCATCACTAAGGCCCCCTGACTGTCTGTGGGTCTCCATCTTATCAAAGTTGCCTTTTCTTGGCTCTTATGCAGATGATGCATGCACTGAATTAGGCCAGAATACATGGCTGTGATCTGCTGGTACTACTGTCCAATGTTGACTACAGATCTCAGGACAGTTTTGTAATTTCGAAAAAATCTTTTCATTTGGAACGGGGCGGTCTAGTAACACGATCACTGTTGCATTCGTTTTAGCGACTTATAAATAATGTCTATTGTGGTCCTGATGCTAATTTGAGTGTCATAGTTACATGATTGAGTAGTCAGTCAAGAATACATCTCTGCTGAGTCATCAGTTGGAAGTGTCATTACTCTTTACATCTAGCGGTGTCTCCAGACTTAACGTACATAAATCATTCTACCCCACTGTTAACGGATCCTCTCAGCGAACATTCATCTATAAGATTGCTAATTCAGTCAGTTAAATTGTGCACTTTGTACATTGCGATCCCAGTTAACGCTGACGATACGACTAATATCAACGAGCACAAAGACGACCATTTCTCCGTTCCAGCACGCGGGTTTTGATCTGGATCTCGAGCCTCTTTCCCATCTCTCTCTCCTTGGGAATTCCCACAGTATATAAGCAGCAGTGTTACACAAAGAAGAGACCCAGTGAGGAGGCGCACATTCTCTTCCCACACTGCCTTTACCCCGGAGATGGTCAGGTCCCCCTCACTAACCCCACCCACACCCCCACCCTTCTCCCTCCCTCCACTCCGCTTCATCTCTTGCTCATTGTGGCCTGATTTAATTAAAATCCCCAGCACCGCCACCCTGGGCCTCTGCCCGCCAGGGTACGACCCCTCGCTGGGGTGCAGGGAGACACTGTCACTTACTGCACACACACACGCACACGCACACACACACACACACACACACACACACACACACACAGACACACACACACACTTAATGATGGTTCTCATAGATGTAGTAGAGTGACGCTATAATCACGGTCACTGTCCTGTCCAGGCGTCATGGCGTCTCTTCATGGGCTCCCCCCAGCCGCACGCCCCTGATCACGCCCCCGCCCACATTGCATATTGCATAATTCATAGAAATGTCATGCAATTTATGCTGACACTCTTCAATTAAACATCATTACCCCAAGGAATAAGCATACATGAGTTCTGATAGCATTCATTTGAAATATTTTTATATAACATATTACTCATATTTATACACACACACACAGACACATAAACAGCTAGATAGATAGATAGATAGATAGATAGATAGATAGATAGATAGATAGATAGATAGATAGATAGATAGATAGATAGATAGATAGATAGATAGATAGATAGATAGATAGATAGATAGATAGATAGATAGATAGATGAAGAAATGAAATGTGCTTGTACACTGCATGGTTAATATAATGATCAGGACTTTACTACATACATCCTGTCATTTTTTTTTATTAAGCACAGTACGCCCCTTGACACAGTTCACAGTCTTATTGTCTTATTGTCTCTGACACATTGTCACCTACATTTAATCATAGAATTATACCAGTGCATCGGCTTCATTCACTGCTTGCTATTATCCATCTTGTCATTTTGTCATTTTTGACAGCTGTTAGATAATGTATGATGGATAAAGAATCAGACAATGGCAATTAATTTTTTGATGATGCTTCGAGGTGGGGGTAGCATTGTGTTTTACAGAATGGGGGTGGGTCGAATCCCAGACACGTTGCCACGGTGATAAGGTAGTCCCCGCCGCCGTCGGGTCTCAGACGTGTGGGGAGCCATGGCGACTGGATAGTGACAGACTCGGTGACAGGGATAGCGGGTCAGCCTTGAGCTGGCTCTCCCTAGCTCCCAAAGCGTGTCCCGCTATGTCCCGACTTGAAATCCTTTACACCGACTGGGAGGGGGGTGTTGGGGGAATTGTCAGCCCGGGCTAGCGAGGAAGAGGGCTGTACTGTAGCATTGACCCCATTCTCAACCGACCTTTTGTGTCCTTCTCGTTTCTTTATTTGCTTGTCCAGCTGTCAGATGATGCCCTGATCATCTCTCTGTCTTGAACACGAGGCGTCCAGTCCATACGGCCTATACGGTCTCCATATCACAAGTTTTACACAGAATCTTTGTGGTTGCACATCTGTGTTTCCGTTTATTAGGGATACCAATCCTGAGATGCAACAGGAGTATGTGTATCTCTGTATTTTTTGATCTGTGGAATAAAACTGCAGGAACACTTGAGAGGGAGTCGTGATTCGGGGCCCTGCTGTGAGAGGTCAGAGCTGATCAAACTCGGTGTCACAGTGTTTATTGTCTGCATGGCACTGGTGTAAGTTATAGGGGTCTCCATAGAGACAAGCCCGGGGAGACTGAGTGACGGCAACGCGGGCCACTTAACACAATTTAGGACTGTACGCTGTGGTGGATGTGCGTTCTTATCGTGGCTCTAATGCAGTTTGACCCGTAAGGGTAAGGATTGGGTCACTCGTGGATTTGAGTTCCCTTCTTTTTGTAAGATACAGGGCAGCAAACATATCGCATAATGTTACCGGAAAAAGACTTTTGCAGATATAATTCCGTGGATCAAATGATTTAGCCATTATCTGGCTAAAATAAAATAGGGGGCTGGGTTTATCTGGGACTGACAGATTAGGCAGAACCCTTTTTTGTGTTTCACAGTCATTTTGTAGCTCACTAGCTTTCTATTGTGTAAACAGAAAACTACACCTTTACAATCTATGAAAGCGTCAAATGCTGCACTGAACCTTAAAGCATTTCAGTTTTCTCAGCGGTAACGTCCCTGCACCCTTTTCATACAAGATTTTGAAAAACACTGTATTTCAGAACTTTTTCAGAACTTTTTTTCAGAGCTCCTGTTTTGTAATAAAAAATAAAATGGTTTGACTGTTTTCTCCTTAGTTGACTAAAATAATTAAAAACAAATCAGAAGCTAAGCATTTGTTCTTAACGTCCATATATTCAAGGTGCAGTGTTGGTAAATTGCTGAAGTAGAGGAATTCAATGAGAGCCACCATACATGCACCATGCATGCACCATGCATGCAGATAGCAGTTCTATGCAAGGGACTGGGTTTACTCCAAACCAACAAACATGCCCTATAGTGCCCCCCTATGGACAGGCAGAACAAGGCTAACCATGATTTTGTTATGAAAGTCTGTCACCTAGTGGGCAGTTTGGATGGATAAAATTGCTTTTTTATTTGTCTTCTTGCCCATCTTAACATACAGGCTTATATAATATAACCATTAATATAAATGCATATACACTACAATGGTCCAACACAACATGAGAAGGATTCAGCCATTTTTTGCAGGGAGTCCTCTCAGCCGCCTGCTCAGGCCCTCGTCACGTGGAGACTGGACCAGCGCATCACGCTCCTGGGTGGTCTTCCCATGCCTGGCAGTGGATCCTGACCCACACCCCTCCAACCACCCCCCCACCCCACCCCAAGTATAGTTCGGCATGACCTGCCGCTTCTCTAGACGTGAGATGGATAAGAGCTTGTCTGCAGTTGCACCGAAGTGATGGAATAAACATGCCGAGGCTGTCGGAACAGCTAAGTCTGATACTGTAAGGGTGGTCATGGTAATAACCCCTAAATGAAGAACATCTCACCCCCAGAAGGAGGACATATCGGGAACTGGGATATGACACTACAACTATAAAATCTCTCTAAGTAATGGAGATGACCGTGTTGGTTTAGAAATCCGTAATATAAATTAATGTTTTACTCGCCAAGCATGGCACCTACTTGTAATATTTAAGTCTGGCATAGGGTACAGAAGGCATGAGAATCGTCTCGTCTGCTCTTCTAAACGAAAGGATATGCTGACCACTGAGAAAGCTTTTCTTCTTTTTGTTTTTTTCACACCACTGCAGGCATCCAATCTTGACTAGCATTTGGAGGTGCAGGTGATCTGTTAATGAGCTGAAATACAAGGCATCCCAGTGCCATGAATAACATAATAATAATATAATAGTGATTAATGGAAAGCAGTTACCCGTCCATTAACAGCTGTACCCCATGCAGTGTACACACCCTGGTGAGCCACGTGCGGGTGGCCGGCGGGTCTCTGACCGTCGGCTAGGTAGGGGATTTGTCTATCCCAAAGGCAGACCCAGCAGGTGTTATGGAGAGCTAAGACACTTATATGTCATCCACTGCAGCAGTAGAGGTCTGTAATGGCTGTTCATGTCAATGGATCAAGGTCTCTTCTTCCAAGAGAGAAGGACTGACCCTGTGCAATGGCTGTTCCTAGCCATGGTTGGAGGATCATCGCCCTAGAAATTTCGCCTGCGTACCCTGCGCTCCATCATTGCTATTTGCTGGCAGGTGTTGAAGTACATGGCAGGTGTTGAAGTACATGGCAGGTGTTGAAGTACATGGAGTCCATTCAGTCCCTGATCATCAGAGCCTAGATGTGATGGGTCGGACACGTGATCAGAATGGACGAGCATCGTATGCCTCAAAGAAACCCTGCGATAGATAGAAACCCTGTGCTAGTGACACTCAGCCTAATGACATCCCACTAGTGACAACAGACTTTCAGTGGCCCATTGTGCTTGACTCTGTGCTTCCAGACTGGGACTACAGAGCCATCTCCATGTCCACAGATGAACCTCAATGCATGCCTTTATTGAATCCGAAGGACTCCCGATAAGCCATTGAATTTTAATTTTTTTTTAATTTACTAGCATACGAAAATAATTTCTATAATAGTAGGAAAACACTTGTGTAACTCACTGCGTCTGGTAAATGCTGTAAATACAGTGTTAAATGCAAGGCAATAACGAAAGATTCCCTGTCGCTGTTCAGGGTTATGACACAATCTGGCAACCTGAGTCGAAGCGGTCAATGTCTGCTGATCTGGAATCAGTTTGCGTCTGCGTCGAGTGTTCTTATTGGTTAACGAAACATAATGAGGAACTTGACGTAATCACGGTGGCGGGAGTTCCACTAACGTGTCTGCGGCTTGAACACTGGACCTGTAGAGGGGAAACATGCATTTAATCTTATTATAAACGCTGAATTAATTCAAACGCTTTGTACATAACTATATTACAATTATCACTGGCTGACTACCTAATAAAGACAGCGATGAGTTTGTTCAACCTCGACAGGTTTCGTTTTCATAAAGAGAGAGCCATCTCCTCACCGAAACAGGAGCAACGTAAACCGAACAACTACACATCTGACAAGGAGAATTACCGGGGTAAGGACGGGCAGTGAGTGAGTTATCAGAGCTGGGTAATCAACGTTTTTTTTAGACAGCTGGGCAGATAACTGACGGTTATTTTTACGATGTGTGGGGGTTAGCTGGGTTAGCTAGCTGTGTGGGGGTTAGCTGGGTTAGCTAGCTGTGTGGGGGTTAGCTGGGTTAGCTAGCTGTGTGGGGTGGGGGGGTTAGCTGGGTTAGCTAGCTGTGTGGGGTGGCGGGGGTTAGCTGGGTTAGCTAGCTGTGTGGGGTGGGGGGGTTAGCTGGGTTAGTTAGCTGTGTGTGTGTGTGTGTGTGTGTGTGTGTGTGTGTGTGTGGGGGGGGGGGTTAGCTAGCTGTTGGGGGGGTTAGCGGGGTTAGCTGTGCGGGGTGGTTAGCTGACCTAGCGTTAGGTTAGCTGGTGGACTAACTGCTTTGCCGGTTAACTGTGGATGCAAACCTCATGTTTTGTTTAACTAGTTAGTTATGGTTGGCCGCCTATCCCCTTTTGGAGTTGTCAGGTAGGTAGCGAGCTAGCTCCCTTGTTAATGGTCACTACTCGTCTAATTTAACAGAATGACATTATTCATTTTTGTTTTGTTTGTGAAAGTGACTGTGTTGTATGCGAAACGCTACAAATGGCACGTAGGTTAAACAGTTCTGTATTTTGTGGTGTAACGTGTGTGGAGGCCGTTGGCTAGAGTTGGCCAGTTAGCTAGTGAAGTAACCGTTCCCTCCCGCACCCACACAGAGAAGTCGGACGGCAAACGCGGACCAGGGAAAACTCCACGGCATGCACTGGAGGACGTCTCTTCTGATGACGAACAGTTTAGGAAAGCCAAGTGAGTTGTCATTTCTAACTGTACACATATGGACTGTAGACCCTCTGTTTGTCCGGCATCCTCTACCTAGTTAATCTCTGGTCGTTTGCTCAAGGTTGATGTGGTATGGGCACAGTTGTGACTGAGTTTAGCAGGTATGGGGAGTGTTGCTGGGCGTCAGTGTTACTGCTGGGTTACACGTGGTTTGTCATGCAGATGTGGCTGCCAGCGGGCTTGTGAATTTGTCGCTGAGCTTTCACCACCCTCCATGAATCCTTCTGCACGTTTTTTCAGGCGGATTAAAAATAATCATAATCTTTAAAATAAAAATCTACTTGAATGTGTAGATAATGCAGAATATTATTTAGCACTAGCACTAGTTATTTAGCACTAGCTAATAAGTCTTTTTTCTTAAGTTTGTATCACAGATGACTGTTAATAGAAAAGGCAAAAAAAAAGTTTCTTTTGGTTTAGTCAGAAGTTCTTTATAACTCAGCGTATGTTTTTTTTGGTTTTTTTTTTTGTTTGTCTTTATTTATTTTATTTTTTTTAGTATTTCAGAACATGTGGTGTTTAATTACATTGCACTGGACTATATCACTTTCCTTGCCAACCACTGGCTGCTTAGAGTTTGCGGCCCAAATGCAAGTATGTTATACTGCATTCTTTTTTACATCTGTCAGTTAATCATTAAGGATATCTCTGTGAATTAATGTAATCCAGCTGTATATAACATAAAATAAAAATCATTGTACTATGTAGAATGTTTTAAAGGCATTATTATGATCAGCTATTGTAATTATTGTGCTTAACCTGTTGTTGACGAGGAAAAGGCGGGTAAATAAATGTCCAAGCGTGTGTTATCATTTGTGAGTTGATGAGATGTAGGGGACAGTGGTGTGACTGGCCCAAGTGTGATGGTCGTAAAACGTGGAGGTTAGGTCAGTTGGCTCTCCTAATTAAATTGTCCTGTTGTGTGTGAATATGAATGCCTAGTGATTACTACTGAGGATGAGGGTGAGGGTGAGTGAGTGAGTGTGAGAATATGATTGTCTGTCTGCATGCCTAGTGGTGGATGGTGCTCTGTCTGGGGTGTTGTCTTCTCTCCTGAGGTGTGTGTCCGTCCCAGGGGCTGGGGTTTCTGGTTGAGAGTGCGCAGTTGGCGATTGGCTTCCGCTTCTCACCAGCGTGTGACTGGATGTGAAAGCTGTGTGTTCATTCAAGGAACCCAAGGTCGCTTTACACTTGTGCTGCATAAATATAACTTTATTCATTCATAACTGTGTGAATACACAAAAACGGTTCCTTATTGATAATGTTTCAGGTTGCAGTTTTAAGAGTATTTTTTTTTTAAGAAATATGAGCATATCTATATGCATTGTCTGGTGAAAATGCTAAATGCTAGCTCTTGCCTGACTGATGGCTTCACCTGCTGTGGAGCGTATGCACTCTGATGGTGTAGAAGATGCCTGTGCACACACATACTTGCATTTGAGGTCTGACAATGGGTTTTAAAGGAGAAAAAATGGGTTTTAAAGGAAAACTTCACAGTGGTCTAACACAGCAATCAACGCAGATAAATGTCTTTACTATTTCATAGCCAAAACCAATGTAAATTTTTGTTTGCTCTGATCCAACGTTAATGTTTCACATTTGCATAAGTGACTCAAATCAGACATAAGTGTGAGCAGACGTCTTCCCTGAATGGATCCGTGTGTGCTAACTGTCAGTTGATAACATCAAATGAAGTGTGTTCATACAGCCCTGAAAACATAAAACTTATTGTATCTAATTGTATGAGGTCCAATATCCTGTGCCAAACAGTTAAAGCTTCACGTAAGGTGCAGGCCTCTCACTTAATTCATAATAAGTCTCTAAGAAACCACTCGCAGGGGTCATCGTTAGTGTTTCGCTGAATTAAGGCCACAAAGCCTCTGGAAGGCTCAACAGTGAGGCAACAACAATTTGAAACAACTCAGTTGTTTCAAATGCTGCAGTAGGTCCTCCGATATTTTCCTGGCA